>NC_133664.1:198349332-198474332 GCF_037893015.1 Macrotis lagotis | reverse complement strand
GGTGAATAGGGTAAGGTTGATTAGGCTAATCCTAATGAAATTATTTCCCACACTTAACAATTACCTAGCTATGTGACCTTGGGCAAGTCACTTAACCCCATTGCCTTAAATAAATTTTAAAAAGTAATCAAAGTAGAAGGTTGTTAGCCATTGACTAATATTTGGTCAAATATTAAAACAAAGAAACATTCTGTAATCAATAGTAGTCAAGGGGAGGCAGAAAACAGCTGTAAGAAGCTCCACCTTGGCAGTAGTGAAAAAAGATAGCTATGGAAAGACAACCAAACCTTGGAGAGATGGGAAGAAAAGATTTCTCTTCACCACCACTTTCCTATTGACTATAAAGATTTGCAGTTGGATAGTGTGGGAGACACCACACTTAGCAGGAAATAATCCCAGAAGTCAAGTTCTTTGAGAAGAAAACCAATCCTAGTTAATAGGTTTTGAGCTACAGTCGAACAGGTCCAAGGAACCCAGACTAGCAACCAGTCCAAGAGAAGCAACATAAGAGAAGGAAAAGTATGCAGTGCCAGAGGCATAAATTACCTAGTTCAAACAGGTTCCCTACATGTGTGCCCCTGTTAATACATAAGTGGGTGCCCATCCTTCCTATTAATGTTAGGTGCAGTTGTAGGAAAGAAAACCCCAGGTTTATGGAGAGAATCTTTCATTACTATTCTGAAGATGGCGAGTGCCTTTGCTTTGAACTAATTGTGTTTACCAGCTCTCTCTGAAGGTAGTCACTAGTATGTCTTGAGAGTTATCATTTAGCAGTGTAAAACCAGAGTACATTGAACCTGGGAATAATGACCCCCTGGAGATCTAATTTGTGAGTATGAGTTAAGGGATACAGTCCCAGAGGAGATGCTATACTCACAAAAAAAAATACCAAAGCAATACTTGTAACTATCACAAGTTAATAGAAAAGGATTGGAACAGAATCCCAGGAAAGTGTGGCTTTGTTCTGCCTTCTTTGAAAGGGACAGCCCTTCACCTTCAAGATTAATTATTAGCAGAAATATATTATTCTGTAACCAAATTTTATCTAAAAACACACAATGCAACATCGTTCTGTAATTCTAAGACCCAGACTCTGCAGAACATAATTTTTAAGGTCAATTCCCAAAGGTTATCCTCTTCCTCCTAATCCCACAGCAAATTAGACTAGTTTTTAAGGAAGATAACTAAATGTTCCATAAAGATCTTCTGGGCAGCTATATGACTTATTCATGTAAAGGGGAAACAAATGTTTACAAAACTAGACAGACTGAAATAGAGAAAGGAAACTAGAAAAGGCAGAGTGTATATACATTTTAACCACAAGATAGTAAGAGATCACAAATAACTGGGTTTCTTGAGTTTGAAAAGATAGATGATGATGATGATAAAGTGATGAAGACAGATGGATAAATAGATGATAAAGATAGATAAATAGATGATAGAGAGATAGACAAATAGATGATACATCTCTAGATAGATGATAGGTGATAGATAAATGATACACAGGTATCTGTAGATGAATAGATTATACATAGATGGATAGACATACTGATGAGAGCAGAAGCAGTTCTTCCCCTCTCTTCTCTTGAATTTTCACTTGTACCTGCTTCTTTTTTTAAAGAAGCAACTTTTTTATTTTTACTTTCTTTACTCTCTCTGACTAGAGAGGAACTCAGACAGTGCTTGCTCTTTATTGAGAGTTCTTTCCTTGAGGGCCGAGAGATTCAGAGACTCTTTTTTTTCTGTCTAATAAAGAATTCCAAAATACAACACAGTAAGAATGGTCCAACAAGACCCTGGGAATAGTATCTATTGTTCTGTCATATTTTCCCAGCAGTACTATCACTTTGAGTCAAAGCCTCCTCTGCTGTCCCATAATTCCATCTTTATGTTCACATATACTTCTTTTTTTTTTATTGATGAATCCTACCTCTCTATTTACCTGCTTTCCTTCCATGCATATTTCTTCTGATTATGGTGTGTGAGACATAATGGTTGTCCTTCATTCTCAAAGACCATGACATTAGGGAGATGATGCCATGACAAATACACATGAATTGGATTTGAGTGATGGGGTGCTGTGCTAAGTCACCAGTCTCACTTTATCTCACTTTCTCCTCCAGAGCCATTTGGGTCTGATGGTTAGATAGGAATCAGAATGACTAGAAATGATTTTGGATGCTAGGCAATTAGGGTTAAGTGACAGTGAATATCTGAGGCTGGATTTGAACTCCTATCCTTCTGACTCCAAGACCTGTGCTCTATCCACTGTGTCATCTAGCTGCTTTTGGGTGTGACATACTATGGAAGTTAAAGCTAATTTCTTAATGCAAATTATCCTATTTGAGCTAAATTCTCATTTAGAAGAAGAATAATTTATATATCTCTGTGAACTAAAAATTTCCTTATATTCTTGTGTGTCTCTACCTTTCTCTCTGTAAAAATATAAATATAAATATAAATATATACACATACATACATATACACATATATTTGTTTTAATTCTATAGGCTTAAAAATCTATATTCCTGTTTTAAAGAAAGATCTATGAATCATTGAGTACAATCTGTCAAGATGCATTATCATCAAAGTAAAAAAAAAATCTTAATTTCATGATATTCATGGACTTTGTTATAGGAAAACATATGTTACTAGGTGTGGTGGTGCCTACCTGTAATTTCACTGGTGAATCATTTGAGCTCTGAAGTTCTGAATTGTAATAGAGCTAAAGTCAGGTGTCTGTACCATCTGGCACTAATATAATAATAGCCAGCATTTTATATAGCATTTTAAGGTTTACAAAGTACTTAACAAATGTTATCTCATTTTATCCTCACAATTTTGAGAAAGTTATTATTATTATTGTTATCCTCATTTTACAGATGAGAAAACTGAAGCGAACAGAAGTTAGGTAATTTGCATAGGGTCACACAGCAAGTAGGTGTCTGAAGCATCTGTTTTCCTGACTCTAGCACTCTGTCCACTATACCTAACTTAGATGTCTAAGGCGGAGAGATACAACCTGGATCAGAAACCTAGAAGATCCAACTTCCCCTGCTGATAAAGGAAAGGAAAAGAGAGGGAGCAGAAGGGAAGGAAATGGGGGGGGGGGGATATGTCCAGAGATGGCAACTGGGGGGGCTGGGGAGGATTGGGGGGAGAGATAAAGGATAAAATTTAGATGATATAAAAACTAAAGTAATTGGGACAGATAAAAGGTCCAGTAAAGCACTGATCCTAGAGTCAGCAGGACCTATATTCAAATCTAGTCTCAAACATTTACAATCTGCATGATTGCACAAGTCACTTAATTCCAATTACTTCCAAAAATTTTTTAATATTTCAATAAAAATTTGGGTTTTTTTCCTATTCATGAAGAGAATTTCATTTTAGTTTGGGGGGGGGGTTGCCTATCCATGAAGAAAGTTTCACTTCCATCGAGTTTCATCTATAGTTGGAATAGGTCACTATGTGCCAGTGTGACTGGTGAAGGTTTTATGGGATGGGTGGAGCTTCAATAGTCCTAAAAAAAAAAGAATTTGAACCTGGTCTTGAAAGTAGGGTGTTCTATGGGAATTCAACTGAAAAAAAAGCGATTGTCTCAAAGCTGATTGAGAAAATTACCATGATATCAAACCCCAAGGAGGTTAAAGGCATCCATCCCCAGATGTCCCAAAAGAGGACATGAAAAATGTACAATAATCCACTAAAGTAGCCTGTAATGTATTAGATGGAATTTAATTGCTCTATAATACTTTTAAGCTGTGTGATCCTGGACAAGTCATCTAATTGTGCCTCAATTTTCTTATCTATAAAATGAGCTAGAGAGGGAAATGACAAACCACTCCATTATTTCTGCCAAGAAAATCCCAAATGAGGTTGCAAAGAATCTGACATGACTGAAAAAAAGAGAAAAATTGTACAAATTGATCTACTGACTCTTTCCCTGTATATATATATATATATATATACATATATATATATGTATATATATATATATATGACATTCTATCGCCCATCTCTGTGATTTTGTATAGGTTATCCATATTTGGAATAAATTCCCTCTTCATGTCCATCTCTTTAGCCTGGCCTATCCTGATTTGCTCAGGGGTTGGTGTCCTTCCCTCCCCAATTACTTTGTATTTACATTACATATATTTTATATTTCTGAAATTGTACATATGGCATACTTCCTCCTTCCCAGGAGATTTTGTTTTTTCTGTTTCCTTGTACCTTCATACAACTCTCATTTTTACAGTTCATGCTCAAAAGACAGTCACAGATTCATAAAAGTAAGGACCCAAAATTTTACATTTAGCATTATTATTTGGGACGAACATTGTGGTCTACCAAAATCTTTTATGTTCTGATTCCATCTTTCATGATATAGAGTTGAGAGTGGCCCTGGAGGTCAAATCATCCAACCTCCTCATTTTCAGATGAGAAAACTATAGTTTGCCCAAGATCATACACATGCTCCATCCTGTTTGTATTTGGTAAAATGGCTTCAATATCTTTTCTTACTTATTAGTATATTAAAAAGTATATGTTGAAAAATCACATGAAAATTGATGCTAATTTTACAAACATTTATAGTACAAGTCCTGTGGTTCCTAGAAAACCTCAATTATCAGTGCCTGCCACAATTCCTTTTGACCTTGAAAGATTTGTTCAGTTCCCCTGGACAAGATCAAAAGATTTTTATTCTGTACTGTGGGAGTCTGATGGTAGGGTTCATTTTACTATCAAGAAACATTCCTTCTCTACAAGGCAAACTTGTCAGGCAAATGCCCCAGAATACCAAGCTAAATTTAATTTCACAAATCAGATCATACCAATTCTCTTTCTCTCTTGAAAGAAAATATATCAGCTGGAGCAATATAGAAAATTACACTATCACAATTACTGGCACTTACATAGTATTTATAAAGTTTGTAAAGTACTTTCATATATATTAGTCCATTTGATCCTAACAACCCTATGAGATAGGTACCATTATTATCTCCATTTTACAAATGAAAATACTGAGGCTCAAGGAGGACTAATGACTTATTCAGGGTCACACAAACTATATGTGTCTGAAGCTGGATTTGAAATCCAGTTGTCCTAACTTGAAGCCCAGCATGTATTCCATCCACTCTGCCACACTACCTCTATACAGAGCAAGAAAATGGAAGGAACTTTCCACTAATGAAAGGAACATCATAAGGTCTTTATAAAAGATCTTATTCCCAAGGGAGAGTTCTGCTATCCGTGATGCTTATTTGGGGAAACCCCGCCTCCCTCTTTACCTACCAATCACCCTAGGCTCAGAGAATCTGCAATGAGAACCACTGTAAGATCTGCCACAGAGAAACTGCAATCCTGCAGTCACTGGGATTTTGTCCAGGACAGACTGCTCAAGCAGACAAGGGTATGTACAAAAGGGGACTTGGAGGGACAATAGCAAAATATCTTTGATTTGGATGAGAAAATATTATAACTAGTTTAGATTTGGAGGAAAGGAGGAGTGAGAAAATCAAATTGTAAATATTCAGTCTCTCTGTTTCTTTATCTGTCTGTATTTCTCTTTGCCTCTTATTGTCTGTCTTTCTGTCTCTATCTATTTCTTCTCCCTCCACCACCCTCATGTGTGTTTCTCTTCTCTCTGATACCCCCAATTGCTGGTCCCAAGGATCATATGATCATAGCTATAAATAATATTATATGTTATCTAATCCAACCTTTTGTTTTACAGATTAGGAAACTGAGACCTCTAACAGTCTGATTTGTAAAATTAATAACATTAATGAGATTTTCAAGGATGTCAGCTGGACACTCACTGTCTTGGAGACATTTTGATCCCATAGATTTGTCCTTCCAGAAAAGAGTTTAGAATGTTTCCAGTTACTGGGAAGGTGAAAAGGGAGTGAGGGAACAAGTCAGGAGAAACGTGTGAGAGAATCCTTGGCATGGTTCAAGCTCTTTTAATCAAATAAGTTTGGAGATCAGAAGAGTTTGCAATGGAAAACAGTAGTTTAGGAGAGAACAAATTGATAGCTTGGGATAGTGGTAATGGTCTTTGAGACATATTGTGATTCTAAAGTGGGTTTAGCAGATATGATGAGAAATAAGTCAGGATGAGTTAATTGTCCTTCACTAAAAACATCAATAATGGAAATGATTATTTCATCTTGATGCTATATAGGTCTTTTTCTTCCTTCCTCTACCATCTACCTCCTTCCAGATGGCACAGTGTGTTGAAGTCAGGAAGATCTGAGTTCATATCAGACACTTGCTAGTCAAGTGACCCTGGGCAAGTCATTTAACCCAAATTGCTCCTATCTGAGGCTATCTCCTGTAATCTTAATTCACATCTGGCTACTGGATCCAGATGGCTCCAGAGAAGGTAAGGCTTTTATTTATGTATTTATTATGATATCACCTCCATGATGCCATGGTCTTCTTTGAGAATGAAGGGAAAACATCACCTTCTCATTTCTAAACTTCTAGTGAAAGATAAGTAATTAAATTTAAAATGTAGAATGTGAAATTTGAGGGACAATTTCCTGACACCAAGAGTTTGTTGTTCAGTCATTTGGGGTTTTCTAGAAATAATGGAATGGTTTGCCATTTCCTTCTCCAACTCATTTTACAGATGAGGAAACTGAGGCAAGCAGGACTAAGTGACTTGCCCAGGGTTACACGATTAGTATCTAAGACCAGATCGGATGAGTCTTCCTGACTCCAGGTCCAGCATCTCTTTATTACACTACCTAGCTGTCCTAAAAAAATTATCAAGGGAGGTTATATTATATAGCTCTTCCATGAAAGATTTTTCAGAAAAGGTCTAAAACAATATAGAAATTGTCTCAAGTAGCTGCAGTATCTACTTAAAAGTCTCTTGAATGGAAATAGAATTGTTTTATATTTTCCAAGGTATTTGATGTTCAATTCTTCTTCTATAGAATTATCCTTTATGGCTCTCAAGACATTTTTTAAAGTTTTCTCTGAGATTACTCCAAGTCAAGGGACAGCCATTTATCAGTTCCTGCCTTTGGGGAGTCATTTTTATTGTGTAGGGTTATAGAGGACCTCAGGACAGGAATACCGAATACTGCCTCTCTTTCTGGTCAAGTCATAGTCTGGTCAAGTCACTTAATCTACTTAAGCTCTCTCATTTGTAAAATGAGGAAGGGAATAAACATATAAGTATGTATATACATATATATGTGTATATATATATACATATATATGTATACATATGTGTATATACATATATATATATAATATATATGTGTGTGTGTGTGTGTGTATATATATATAAACTTATTATGTTCCAGGTACTGTCCTAAGCACTTTTCTGGGAGGCAATTGGGGTTAAGCGACTTGCCCAGGGCCCCACAGCTAGTAAGTATCTGAGGTCAAATTTGAATTCAAGTCCATCTGACTCCAGGGCAGGAGCTCTGTGTACCACCTAATTGCTCTGCTAAGCACTTTTTTTTACAAATATAATTTCATTTGATCCTTACTACAACCTGATGTTATTATTTATCCTCATTTTACAATTGAGAAAATTTAGACAAACAAAAGTTAAGGGCCTTTTTCAGGGTCACACAGCTAGTAAGTGTCTGAAGCTGAATTTGAACTCAATTCTTCCTCATTCTAGACCCAATTTTCTCCCACTACACAACCTAGCTGCCTCGTGGATATTAATAATAACACATACCTCACAAGGTTTTTACGAGGAACATATGAGATAGAGATATACATAGAAATGAATAATTAATATAAAATATATTAATATATTAATACATCAATATGTATAATATTTTTGCAAACCTGAAAGTGCTATGTAAATGCAAATTTTATATTTTCCTATCTCCTGATAATTCCATGGCTGTTCTATCAACCCTTCTTCCATTTGTCAAATTGTTCTCTACTTGTCCAGAACTATGCCCTTTCTGCCAAAAAACTTCTCCAAAGGAATCTGGAACATTTTTCCTATCCTGTACTTTAATTTTTCTCTTCCTATTCTTGACCCCACAGAGTATATGTTCCCTAGTGTCTGTCTTAACCCTTTTCTCTTCTCTCCATCTTCTTTCCTTATCAACTTCATGGGTTCTAGACCAGGGAAGAACCTTAAAAAAAATCATCTAATCCAATTATCACTCCTTGTAGATGGAAAAAATTAAACCTGGGATTATCCAAGTCTAAAAGGCAGCAAACATCAGGACTAGGATTTCAATCCAAGCTAAATCCATGTACAGTAATTTTCTCACTAAATCATGTTGTCTCTCAACTATCACCTGCATGTGGATCATAATTTACAGGTAAACTTTAGAAATTATCTAATCTAGTTCTCTCATTTTAAAGATGAGGAAACTGAGATCCAGTGGTATGGGATGACTTACCAAAAAACAAAGGGTTAAATGACAAGACTGGAAGTGAAATCCAAAATTCTTCCCAATGTATCCTATTATTCTGAAATTTATATTCTAGTCTCCACCTCTTTCCCAAGTTCCAAACTTGTATTTTCAGCTTCTTGCAGGGCATTTGGATGTCTCACCAAAAACATCAAATTAAACATAACCAAACTGGAACTAGTCCTATTTTCTAGGAAAATTGATTTTGATGACTTCTCCATGTGGCAAAAGTGTCAATCTCATTGCAGCAGTTGTGTGTATGCAAATTACTCTATCAGCGCCAAGGACAATGGTGGCTGTCAATCAACCCACATGGCCATGTCACCACCTGGGGCCTTATGTAGTCTAAGAGTATGATTTATTTACTGACTAGCATGACCTCCCACTTGCAATTCCCTTCCATTCCCTTCATGGCATGCTGTGGCAATCAAATCTCTGTACAAAGGATCAGATTAGTAAACACTTGAATTACATTAAAATACAATAAAATGTAATCAATGGATATATTTCTCAGAAATCACAACCATCTCAATTCTTCTATCTTCCATAATCAAGCAAAATAAATGCAAATTACTTGCTCATTATGAAAGTTCAGTCTGTCAGTGGACACAGAGACAAGTGATACTCACTCACATAAATCCACTATGGAGGGAGGCAGAGAGGAGAGGAGAGAACTGCCCCCTTGATCTAAAGACTACAGAAAGTTCACTCACTGTTCACCCACTGACTTGGAAGAATGGGAACTCTGGTGTTCCCTGTACCTACTTTCACATTGAATCACTAAGTGTCAAAAATCAAGTTGAAAAGCTATGGAGGATTTTTGTCAACTTCTCCATAATATTTCTCTTTCTCTTCATCCCTTAATGTCACACAAGGAGTAATTATCCTCACATGCTTGATACAGAGTAAGAAATTAATCAATGCTTATAGACTTATTAAATCAAGGTGATCTTTTGGCTTATTTTCTTCAAAAATTACAAGTGGCTATTACTCCATTACCTTCTTTGGGTTCCCATTTAACTAATTCCAAATTCACCTAACCATTTCTCTCCAAATTGTCCATGAAGATATCATGAGATACTTTGTCAAGTATCTTGCTAACATCTTGAAACACTGTTTATATCTTGGGTACCCATCTAATAATTATAGGTATTATATAGTAAATTAGATTAGGCTGGTATCTATTTTTAATGGACCCACATTGTTTTAGAGTGACCCTGTTTACCTAACTGCTAATAAACCCTTTAATTATATGTTCTACTATTTCATGAGCAATCAGTCAAGCTCTATATAGAGCCAAGCTACAATCTATAGACTGGAGAATCTATCTTGTAAAAGATATCTTTTGAAAAGGGAGACATTTGATCATCTCTAATCCAACAGCAACTCAACTCTTCTCAAAGGTCTCTATAAAAAATCCCTGTCATAGTGGATAGAGCACTGACCCTGGATTCACAAATCTGGACTTTTACACTTACTAACTGAGTGACTTTGGGCAAGTCATTTATCCCTGATTGCCTCACATCCAGGTCAATCTCCAGTTGTCCTGATTCATATCTGACCACTGGATCCAGATGGTGCCAGAGAAGAAAGTGAGGCCGGTGACTTTGCACAGTGCCTCTCACTCAAATCCAGTTCATGTGCATGTCGTGGCATCACTTCCCTGATGTCATGCTCTTCTTTGAGAATAAAGAACAAACAGCAACAATAAAAGATTCCTAACAGTGGCTCAACTTGTTCCATCTACAAGTTTGTTCAGTACTCAGGATGTAGTTTGTTCTGTTCTATCCTAGTGATTATAATGAAGACAGCTAGGTATCTTTCTGTTTCATCACTCATCTTGGATTTCAGCTTTTATCATTTAATTTTGTTTTATATTTTCTCATCTGAAGAGTATCTTTGTTGAGAAATAAAAAGTAAAACACAAATAAATTAGATCTCATTTTGTTCTTACATCTATTACCATGATCCTATCCACTCAAGATAGCAATCTTATTCCTTCCTTGATTTACCTCTTATTTGTAGTATGCTTAAAGCCCAATGGGTTTCTCTAACTCTTGCTGGAGCATCACCTGTCCTATTCTTGTAATTTTGTGTGTGTGTGTGTGTGTGTGTGTGTATGTCTGATCTTTAGGGATCAGCCTATATGGGCTCTTTGAATACCTATAGTCAAATTTCAGTGAAGTTAAACCATTAGTCATCTCCAACCACACTTCTAAAAATGTAAAACCTGCAGGTTTTCTGACACAGAGAACGTTCCAAAAATAGTCACGCAGAGAGAACTCATCTGAGGGGAAAGTCTAAAATTGTATGCATAGTATGTCAGTGGTAGATTGAACTAGGACTAGGCCAATGAACCCAAATATCCAAATTCCCTGGGCTTTTCCAAAAAAATACCTGATAGATATGATGATGTTTCTCCTTCATTCTTGAAGAAGACCATGGTATCAATGAAGTAATGTCATGACAAGTACATGAACTGGATTTTCATGAAGGGATGCTGTGCTAAGTTACCAGCTTCACTTTCTCCTTGCTGTGCTAAGTCACCAGCCTCACTTTCTCCTTGCTGTGCTAAGTCACCAGCCTCACTTTCTCCTCCAGAACCATCTGGGTCCAGTGGCCAGATATGAATCAGGATGACTGAAGATGGCCTTGAATGGGAGGCAATTAGGGCTAAGTGACTTGCCCAAGATCACATGGCCAATAAGTCTGAGGCTGGATTTGAACTCCTATCCTCCTGACTCCAAGAGCTGTGCTCTATCCACTGTGCCACCTAGCTCCCCATCTGATAAATATGAGATCTAGGTCTCACATTAACAAGATATATCATGGTAAATAACCAGGTTTAAAAAGGAGACCCTACAATTTTGAAAAAATATATATATTTCATCCTCTCTTTTAAATCACCCATTACAAAGAAGGTTTGGACTACATTTCCATACATATATATATATGTGTGTGTATATATATATATATATGTATATATATACATATATATATATACACATATACATATATAGTCAGATCAGTTAGGGGATGCCCTCTTTAACCATATACTATCAGATTGCTCTTGCCTGTTGTCCCTTGAGAATCTGAACTAGCAATGATATGGGGCATATGGTGGTAGAAAATATTGCCTACAGCAAGGTTTTGTTCAGCATGATTAAGCAAATAAACAGGACTTGTAGGAATGTTGGTGGAAACAAAAGAGGTACAACTATAATATATATTATACATTTTGTATGTGCAGATGCATATGTTTTTAGATATTAATATAAATATGTGTATATTTCTTCCCTAGGACCTAGCACAATGTCTTTTATGCAATAGAGCATCTCAGTCTCTATTTTTCTCTGCCTTGGTCTCTGGTGTGTTTCCATTTTGTCTTGTTATTGTCATTCCCTCTTTTTTGTCTCTCTCTCCAGTTCCTTCTCAACCATGTTAGCATGACCAGAAGGGAATTTTGTCCATAGAAAGATGGTATACTGACTGTCTTTCAAGCATAAGACAAATGATTGTATAACGTGGGATATCCCGTATTTACCCAAGAGATAGAGCCTAGTGTCTCAGCAGAAATGCTACAGCTGATCCCAGCTATAAAACACAGATGATGCTAAGAATATTGAATCACATTAGACACAGCTTTTCCTCCCTCGGGGATTCAAATGTTACCTAAAGAAACAGATTGTTTTGGTTGTGGTAACACCTACCTTAAAGGAAACAGCAGCTCTCACTCCCTCCTCTCCTGTGGGATGAAACAGGAAGAGCTCAGTCTCTCTACCGAGTTGTCTCCAATGCCTCTTGTCCCCAGAATTTCCTTTGGGGCATTAGTTGGGTACATGCTCAGGGACCCAGATGGCTTGAGCATCACAGTCTTCCCAATGGAGTTGTCCCACTGCTACAGCAGCAGCTGTAGCAACAAAGACCCAGGAAGCAGATGTATACATTTAATAAACCTCACAGAAACTAGGCTTGAGTCATGGCCTCCAAAGGTTTTAGTCTATGAAAAGTTTCTTTAATGTCATGAATATAAGGAATACTCTGAAGCAAGTGGGAAGTTCTCTGAAGGAAGTGAGGATTTACTTGTTTCTATCTAGTAAGTCTGAGAGCAACCATCTTCTAAGTGGAAAGAACTATCATGCTGTCTGAAAGTCTCTCACCAATCTCCTTTCCAAGTAAGACTCCATTCCTCCAAAGGGCCTCTTTGTGTCTTTCTGGAGTCTGTGTTAGCAATAGTTTCTTGAAAAAGTGACAAGCACACAGGTAAGTGAAGAGTGAGCAGAAGTGACTGAGGAAGCTGGGAGGCCAGGGCTGGCAAAGTAGGGTGAATGAAGGACCAAAGAGCGTTGGATGATTCATTTGATCCATATCAGGGATTGACCTCATACCCTGCCCTGGCTCTCAGTAGCACCTAAAAGAAGAAATACATCATGGTCGCTCTATTTGGGAAACTAGGACTGTGCAGTCACTTGTTTCCCCTTGCTCTCTCAGTCAGAAAATATGAAAACAGGCTGAAAGGTTGTTATGACAACAGGAATTCTTTGAAGCAGCAGTTTCCCACAAACCCTTAACTTCATATCTGCACTGTCTTGAAAAGGAAATGTTTTGTAATCCATTATGATTAGAATTAAATATACATACACTCACATATTTATCCATATTTATTTGTGCCCTGTGTCTATAACGCTCCCTTCACTTAAATGGCCAATAGATATGACTGAAGGGCTTCTGAAAAATGACTCATCTAAACAGCATGTTCCAGCTATTTTACCCTAGCTGTAGTTTAAACTTAGTGGAGCTTTAGTTGTTCCTTATCCTTCAAAGATGCTAGATAATTCTTTTCTCATCTTGAGGAGATAAGAAAGAAAGGACAAACTCAGTCTGAAGACTAAGGAAGATCTTAAGAAATTTGGGACCCAAATATGCTTTTTTTTGACATTCTCCTGGCCTTTAAGCTTTAGAGCTGAATCTAAGGACTCATGGGGTGGGGGGGGGGGGTGAAGGAGGAATTGTTCCTTGGTTAAGACTGTGAGAGAAGGCAAAGATGAAAATGACAGAGTTTGTTAATAAGATTATTTGCTTGCATAGTATCATCTCCAATCTGATCAAAGAAGTTCATTGAGATATCTCATAAGGTAGGGTGAGGGAAAGAGATGGGGAAACTGAGGTACAGAAAGGAAGTTATAACAGAACTAATATGTGAAACTGTGAATAGTCAGCTTCTAATCTAGCATGCAAATTGGTAAAATTGTCTTTAAAAGGATTTAGATCATTTGATATACCCAGAGGAAAGAGAAATCTTTGCCAACCAGTCTCAGACTTAGAAAATCAAAATCTGATTGACAGTTCTTCAGGTTTCTGAAATTCACACAAAACAGATGTGACTAATACCTCACTCTATATAAAAACAAAGAGAGTTCCCAGATGTGTGGACAACCACAATCTTAAAATAGAAGTGAATGACAGTTTTGGAGTCACAGATTTAGAGCAGGAAGGGAACTTTAGGAATCATCAAGTCCAGCCCCTTATTTTATAGATGAGAAAATGGAGGCAACATTTTGATCAAGATTATATAAGTAGGAAGTGGGAGGAGGTTTTGAATCCAGGATTTCAAATGGAAAATTCAGTATTCTTACTGTGCTTTTTAGCTCTACAGAAGACATAGCCCAGAGGAGCAGGATTTACAAATGTTCATCTAACTGAGCAAAAGGATACTAACCACAGGACAGCCCATAAAGTATCAATGCTAATTTCTTAACATATTTATTTTCTGTGGCCTATGAAAGAAGAACACACATGGTTAGAATCAGAAATCTTTTCTTGGGAAACTTTGCAATATCTTTGCATCTGCCAATCATAGGGCTTAAGTCAGATGTTTGCTTTAGCAAAACACCAGAAGCATTTCCAAGTTTAAAACCCAGGTTAGAGGGAGGATGTGTAAGTCTGGTGACTGTTGAGGGCTTTGGAACATTCCCAGTCAGGCTAGCTGTTGAAAGCTGCCACTGTGTAGCCAATAAGGCAATGGAGAAAACTGTGCTATATACCCAGACATTACAGTCCTTCAGAGGAGAAAGAAATGAACCAAGGGTTATATGTGACTCCATTTCAGTGCTTCTCTGGACTTGATGATTCCCTGATCCCCACTCCCTCTGCATGGGAAGGCACTTGCATATAACTAATACTTGGTTTTGAAAACCAACCCTCCTGGAAGTGGAGAAACCTGGATGAGCAGTTGCATTAAACATAAACAAAAGATAGATTCATGTTTGTCCTAAAACATAAACACACACACACACACACACACACACACACACACACACACCATCCTAGTGTTTTTAGATTGCCCTATGCATCTTCTAAATGGTTAAGTTGGATCCTGGAATCTTTCATCCTGACTAAACTTAGAAATGATTAAAATGTTTTAGATTCATTATGCTAAAGGCAGGATCTTCTGAGTAGATAGATGACAAAGGGTACCATAAGAAAATAGTAGATTGAGTGAGTTATTCCTGACCCTCCACTTTTGGATGAAAATTCAGCAGAAGAAAACTAAAGTTTGGAGTCCCAAAGTAGCCCCAGTTCTAGTTCTTTTGAGACTATAGACAAAGCATGAAAAACCAGTCTTCTGGGAGTATAAGGAGAAAAGATATTCCATATAGCTGTTAGGAAAGTAAGAATGATCAGATAACACTTATGGTAGTTTATCATGTATCTTAAATATCAAGAGACATCCTTGTGGTCACTAGAGTTAGGGTTTCCAGGGATAGGGTTTCACAGTTCAGTCATTTGGTCACTCCAGTTAGAAGAAATGATGAAGACCTTAGTTTCTAGAAAAGGGGTGACCATAAAACCACTGCTGTCCTTTATTATGCCCTATCCCTCAACTCCCAACTTCTTTCTCTCCATAATCAAACTTCTGTTAGCATCCTTTTCTCTGCATAGACCCTGTGTGGAGTGGAAAGGTAACTGGGCCTCCGTTCTGGGGCAACCTCAGAGAAATCTGGTTTGCCAAGTCCTCCACCCACTCCTTTCAGATCTGGTATAGGCTGCCCACAAGTGACGTGTGTATATTGCCCTTGTTCCTCCTGTTCTGTTTCACGGTGGTAAAAATAGTTGAAGTTGGAGACGATGACCGGAACAGGTAAGGCAATGGTGAGGACACCTGCAATGGCACACAGAGATCCCACAATCTTGCCCCCTACAGTCATGGGGTACATGTCTCCATAACCAACTGTGGTCATGGTGACTACTGCCCACCAGAAGGCGTCAGGGATGCTGGAAAATAGTGAATCATCATCATCTGCCTCAGCAAAGTAGACGGCACTGGAGAAGAGGATGACTCCAATGAAGAGGAAGAAGATGAGGAGCCCAAGCTCCCTCATGGAAGCCTGCAACGTCTTGCCCAGGATTTGGAGACCTTTAGAGTGTCGGGAAAGTTTGAAGATGCGGAAAACTCGGACCAAGCGGATGACTCGCAGGATTGCCAGGGACATCGCCTGCTGCCCGTTCTGATTGCCGCCTCCTGGTTGCTGTTCCTGCTGTTGCACCAGCTCTGTGCCCAAGGTGATAAAGTAAGGGAAGATGGCCACTAAATCTATGATGTTCATGATGTTGCGGAAGAAGGCTGGCTTGCTAGGGCAGGCAGAGAAACGAACCAGCAGCTCAAAGGTGAACCACACTATGCAGAGGGTCTCTACCAGAAAAAAGGGGTCTGTGAAGAAAGACTCGGATTCTGTAGGACCTCCAAGTGGGATCAACTGGGATGATGATCCAGGTCCTGATAAAACTCCTCCCTGGACGATGACACTGGGATTTAACAACTTATATACTGAGTGATCTCCCTCATCTTCTTCCTGGCTCCCTCTGGGGACTGGACCACCTGAACTTACCCTCCCACCGTCACTTCGACTTCGGGGGTCTGGCCGAAACTGGGGCAGAGTTTCCAGGCAAAAGATGACTATAGAGATGAGAATGACCAGTACGGAGACAATGGCGATACCCCTGGCTGGGCCTGAGCTCTCGGGATATTCAAAGAGGAGCCAGACCTGACGCTTGAAGGGCTGAGAAGGCAAGGGCTTCTGGTGCTCGCCTCCCTCCGGAAGGCAGCCCTCATCTTCCCGGAAAGCCTCCAGGGCCTCCTCACCCAGCTGGTAGAAGCGGATCTCCTCCAGGAAGATGTCCAGAGGCACGTTGACTGGCCTCCGCAGCCGGCCTCCGGACTGATAGTAGTAGAGGATGGCGTCGAAGCTGGGCCGGTTGCGATCGAAGAAATACTCATTGCGCAGGGGGTCAAAGAACCGGACCCGGCGGCCCGGGTCTCCCAAAAGTGTGTCAGGAAACAGAGACAGGGTGCGCAGTTGTGTCTCGAATCGGAGCCCGGAGATGTTGATGACCAGGCGCTCGCTGCTGCAGCAGCCGCCGCCCCCTCCGGCCGCCCCGGGGAGGTCCCCCCCGCCCCGGGGCTCCTCCTCGGCTCCCCGAGCCTCCCCGGGGGCCGACGGCGCCAAGGTAGCCTCCTCCCGCATCCTGCCTACCAGGCGGGGAGCCCTTCCACCAGGCGCCCCCCGCCCAGATGCGGACTCGGGCTTACCAGAAGGGGCTGAATGGGGCTCCCTGCTCGTTCTTCCCGGGGTGCGGCTCCTGAACCCCTTTGCCTATGATCTTGACCTAGCTGTCCAGGCGCCCGCGTCCCTCTAGACTTGGAAGCAGATGCGGGAATGTACTAACAGAGGACCCCGCATCCGCACCCCGCCGTGGCTGGACCTGCGAGCCCAGGGGAAGCTCCTGGCTTGGCGATCTGGGACTCCTGGGCCCCCCTCGGGTCGATGCGGCGCTGTCCAGCGCCCACTGGGCGTTGCTGCAGGATCCGCACCGATGCTCGGGCCAGAAGATGCGCCTCCGCCCGGAGCCCCCCGGCCCACTGCCGCCCCTGAAGTCGCCGCTAACCACGCCGCCTTTCCCGGTGCTCTGCATGGACTGGTCCGAATGGACGAAGCCTGCGCTGGAGCCCCGGAGTCCGGGGACCCCACTCCCCGGTGCTCTGGCTCCGCTGCTGTCACTGCGGCCGCAGCAGCATGGCTCTGCCCTTCCTCTCTCACTCACTACATCCCCAAGTGACGCGTCAGACCCCGCCTTCTGCCCCCTCCCATCCCACTCCCACAGCACACCCGACTGCCCACTAGTTGGGACAGAGGAGAAGGACACCAGGACAGGCAGACACGCCTCCTTCCTGAGTCCATATTCCCAGGTAACCCGACACGCCCCCTTCTCCTTACTCGACAAATAAACACCTAATATCACACCTCTGTCCTCAATCTACAACCTTTCTCTCTTGGGATCCTTTACAAAACAGGCCCAGCGTGATTCGTAGAATCCCAGAATGGCAGAGTTGAAAGAGTCTGCAGAGGCATCTGACTATCCCGGTGCTGGCCTGGGAGGGCCTAATTCACAGGCAGTTTGACCACAAGAGTAATGATGGAGGCGGGATAACGCCCACCAAAGATTTGCCTTAAATCAGCTCACATATGAGTAGCAGCTCCTGTGAAGAAGGGAAAAAACCAGCCAGTTAGGATTACCCACTCCCTCCCCATCGCTAGAATAAATACTGGAAAATAAACATCTGTTCCCTACTGTTTCCTGATTTGGAACACTTTTGAAGTGACTAGATGCGCCACCCAAAGGGAGAACCAAGTGAGGAAGGGAAGTTTGGGAAACAGGACAAAGAGACAATTTGCTTGGAGGTAATGTTCCTTTAAATTAAATTTATGTTGTTCAGTCATTCATGACCCAATTAGGGGTTTTCTTAGCAAAGATACTGGAAGAGTTTGCCATTTTTTTCTCCAGCTCATTTTATAGATGAGGAAACTGAGACAGAGATAGTTAAGTGACTTGCCCAGGGTCCCGTAATTAGCAAATGTCTGGGTTCTGATTTGAGCTTAGGTGCTCCTGACTGCTGGTCCAGTGCTCTATCCACTTTGCCACTAGCTACCCTATACTTCTTTAATAGAGGTAAAAATTTGCTATGAATTATCTGTTGTTAACAGGGGTTAGAAGGGAATGACAAACCACTCCAGTATCTTTGACAAGAAAACCCAAAATTGGGCAGTAAAAGTTGGACATGATTGAACAAGCCACAACCTGTTGAACCCTCCCCAAGACTGGCAAGGAAGACAGTCTTCCAAAACTTTCTGAAAATGATTGCATGCATATTGTCTTTTGTCACAAGAAGAGACAAGTTCTCCAATTGGAGTAAAGAGAACCTGGCCTTGAATCCTGACCCTGATATTTACTAAAGACACTGTGAACCTTGGACAAGTCACTTCATATTCCAAAACTGCAAATAATACTCATAATACTTATAATTATTTGGGGGGGTCATATGAGGTAAAATATGTGTAGAGAAGCATATGTTTCTACACATATAAAAGATAAAAGTTATCATCATGTACTTATTTGGAGCATTTTTTCAGGAAATCTAGCTTCTATAGGTTCTCTCTTTGAGAAGTCTATTGGTTTTAGTTAGGCCTCATTGGGCTGTTGTTAGGTTAATGCCTATAAAGTGCAAAAAGTGAATTTCTCTAGTGCATTTTGGATATTAAACATTTATGAATGCTAATGATGTGAAAAGGTGTTTTGTAACTATCAATTACATTTAAGAATCCTTTGTGTTTGTCAAAGTGTTTTAAAAGGAAAGGAATTCTCAGCAACATATCTGTGGAGAGTAGCTGAATGAAATAAAAGGAAAATAAGATTAGGTGTTAATTGAATGTAGGAGTAGAGAGTAGGATTAGAACTCAAAATAATCACAATCAACTTGTCTCTCACTAAGAATACATTGCTATACCAGTCTATACATTCTTCCCTTTTCAGTCCCCACATGTTTTCAAATCCATTTACTTTATATGCATTCAGGAATAGATACCAAATTTATTGATCTCAGGAAAGAACAGATATCAAATTTTTTGGTCAGTTTCCTACAAACATGATTAGGTAATTAAACAATGTAGATGCCACATGATTAAGTCCTGAAGCAGATTCATTTTCTTTTTTTTGTTATTTTTAATTTATGGAATAAAACAAGCATTTCCATAGCATAATATAATAAAAAAAATGATTACACACGAAACTACAAGTCTACTATGTACAAATTGCTATTCCTTTCAAATATATAATAAAGCTATCATAAATTTCTTTTTTTACCCTAACCACCCTAGAGATGGCTAACTACATAAATATATGTGTATGTGTGTGTGCATAAAATCATTCTATACATGCTTCTTTTTTATCAATCCTTTCTCTAGATGTGTCTTCCCTTCAGAGATTCTTTGTAGTTAATTTAGATATTTATAATAGTTGAAATGGCTTATTCACTCAAAATTGTCTTTAAAACAATATTACTATAAATAAAAAGCAATAAAAGATACTTTTTGAATCCATGGTCACCTTTTCAGAAGTGCAGTTATTGATGTATAAAGAAAAAGAATCAGCCCCTGACTGGCAAATTTGTTTGGACAGTATTTTTTTTCCCACATCTGATAATAAATTATTCATTTATGTATCCATTTTTTATCAGTGTTATGTTTTATTCATAAGACTGCTCACTCACTGTTCAGGAATTCTTTAAAAGCAGTATTTGGAAGACATGAGGAAAACAGTCCTTCTAGAAGAAAATATATGATAACTACTATTTGTGTGTTACATATGCAGCAATTTTTTAGATTTGGAAATAATAAAATTCCTGACATTCACATAGTACTTTAAGATGTGTAAAGTGTTTTACATACAATGCATACATTTGATCCTCACTACAACTTTTTGAGATGGACATTCCCACTATTATTCCCATTTTTTACAAATGAGGAAATTTAAGTGATTTCTTTGTGATGACCCAATTAGTGAGTGAGAAAAATAAGGTACGCAAACAGGTTCTCTTGATTCAAGATCCCACATACCATCTACTACACCACATAGTCTCTTGTCTAGTTTCAAACTCATTTCACAAATGAGCAAATAGAAATATAGTAAGGAAAAATGATGCCTTAGGATGACAAAGACAGTTAGTGATAGAGTCAAATCTTTGTCATCCTTTACAAGGATGTATTAAGGGTTGAAGACCTCTTTCATCCCAAAATTCTTTTTTAGTATTATTACAGAGGAGGAAGAAAAGCATAAGGAAGAAGACAAAGAAAAGGAAAAGAAGGTGAGCAATGTTCCAACTCAAAATCTGGCTTCCCACAGTTTGACTGAAATCTCTCTCACCAAGATTAACAGAGATCTCTTAATTAAATACAATGACTTTTTCTCTAACTTCACACACATTATTATTATTTTTTTTTGGACTTGGTAATATTTGTTACCTTTTCCCAATCCCTCCTCACAAGTATTCTCTTCTGGGTATTCATGAAATGTTCTCTTCTAGTTTTACTTGTCTAGTTGCTCCTTCCCATAATTACTCATATTCCATCCATTAACCCCAGAAATTTGTCTTGTCTCCATTCTGTTCCTCTCCTCTCCTCTTTTCTTTTCTCATCAGTTCCCATAGATTCAACTATTATCTTTATGCAGATGAATCTGAAATCCACATGTCCAGCTATCATCTCTCTCCTGAGCTTCAATACTCCATTGCCAGTTTCCTGCTGGATATTTCAGTCTGATTATCCAATAGGGATTACAAATGCCCAAATATAATTCATATCTTCCTCTCATCTGAAACTTAGCCCTCTTTACTAATTTCTATATTAAAGCCTAAAGTACAATAATCTTTCCAATCATCCAAGTTGATGAATGACCTAAAGGTTACCTTCAATTTTTCCCTCCCACACCACATATATACATTCAGTTTCCTAACCTATCTTCACAATACATCTCCCTATTCAGCTAGTATAAAGATTCTGGTTTTGACACAGCTCTCTCCAGACAATAACACTGTGGTTTTACAGATTTGTACAAAGACTTTTATTCTTGGCTCTCACTGGGAATTCATTCATCTGGACTATCCTCCCATTTCTACTAGGTTGAAACTGAGATAGAGTTGGGAGGTGGGGAGGGGGAAATGAAGATGCACCCATTCAGGTTCTCATCTCCTCATACTACGTTTGGATACCAGAATAATCTAATTGGTTTCTTTAACCTCTAGTCTCTCCCCTCTCCATCTATCTTCTACACAGATGTCAAAGTAATATTCTTAAAGCATATATGACCATATCATTCCCCTGCTCAATAATCTCTGGTTGCTCCCTTATTGCCTCTAAAATAAATTGTAAACTCTTCACTTTGGAATTGAAAATCCTTACCAGTCTTCCCCTATCTTATTTTTCCAGAGTTATTTCCAGGCTGATTCTTTTCATTATTTCCCTTCTCATATTCTAGTCTTTGAATTAGGATCAACAAATGTTTAGCAACATATACTCTCAGAAAACAGTATACACATTCAATAGGGTATAGACATTTAGAGGAAAAAAGAGAGAAGGGGACAGGGGAAAGGGGGGAATGTGGGTCATAGAGGAGAGGGTAGATCATAGGAGAGAATAGTCAGATATAACACATTTTCTTTTTTACTTTTTGGAAGGTGCTGGGATTGAGTGGCCTGTCTGGGACCATGGGGGCCGGGTGGTTGCTAGGTCTCTCTGGTAGTTTTTGGCCTGGGGCCTCTTAACCCCAGGGCCAGTGCTCTGTCCCCTGAGCCACTCAGCTAAATACAGCACATTTTAGGGAAGGGACAGAGGGAAAGAAGAGAGAAAATATAATAGATGGTAGTGGAGGGGAATAGATAGAGGGAATTACAATCAGCAACAGCAACTATGGAAAAATATGGAAGTAACTTCTGTGATGGATTTATGATAAAGAATGTGATCCACCCGAGACAGACCTGATGCAGAACACAGACTGGAACACATTTTTTTCTCTTTCTTATACTTTATTTCACATGAGGTTTTATTTTTTTTGTGGGGAGGGGATAATATGTCTACTCTTAAACAAGAATATTTTAGTAATGTGTAAATTTTTTTAAAAAGGAAAAAAGAAGAAAAAAAAACCATATACCCTCAGAGAGTTTCCTGGGATACTGAATCAGTGACTTGTCCAGGATCACACAACCAGTCACAGTCAGGATTTGAAAGAAATCTTTCTGATTCTGGGAATGACTCTATCTACTATGCTGTGTTGTCTTTCACATATATAGATAAACCTACATGTATATACATGTATGAAAACAATTACTACATGTATCAAGATAATACATATACTGCTTTTAAATAATCTTAACCAAGTAAAATATAATGAATGGCCTTAAACATAACAAATGGTTTTCCAGGAAACCATCTCAGCATCACCACCACCATCTCTTCTTGCAATTCCTTTTCTCTTGTCTCATAAAGAGACAAGAATTTCTGTTTGCTTGGTTTTAATAATTTAAAGCCATCTCCATTAATATGATGATTTTCTTACTGTGTAAGCTATCATCACTTATTAAAATATAAGTACCTTGAGGGCATGGGACAGGCTTTACTTTCATCTTTTTATCCCTAACATTTAACACATCATTTGGCACACAATAAAAATGTATTGCTGTTGTGGTTCAATACTTTTTCAGTTGTGTCCAACTCTACATTTAGGGTTTTCTTGGCAAAAATACTGGAGAGATTTGCCATTTTCTTCTCCAGCTTATTTTACTTGTGAGGAAACTAAGGCAAACAAGGTTAAAAGATTTGCCCAGGGTCACATAGCTAGTAAGTGTCTGGGGCTAGAGTTGAACTTAGGTCTTCCTGACTCCAGGCCCAGACCTCTATCCATGGCCCACAGTAGGCATTTAATAAGTGCTTTATCATTTACTTATTTATTTATTTATTTATTTAATTGTTTGTTTGTTTTTTTATTAATCATCACTGAACCTTCACCTCAGCTCTGTGCTGTCCCCAAAATTCCTTCAAGGTACAGGACTTCTAAGAAGTCTTTCTTTGATCAGTGGGTCATCTTCTCTTAATTGGGGTGGCTACATCATAGCCAGCACTGAATAAGAAACCCAACAATTCCTTATCTTCTAAACTCTTACTTTTAAAAAGTTCATCTCTCATAATCACTGTTCAATCCTCTGTGTTCAGAGAAATACAAAGTAGAAGAGGCATACCCAAGACCCAGGCTCAGAATCACTAAATCAATATGTTCTTACTGTCTTATGTGAATAGTCACTATAAATCCTAGGGGGCAAGGAACAAGCTGCTAGGTGGCATAGTGTATTGAGAAGCTGGAGACTTGAGTTCAAATTCAGTCTTAAATATTTTCTTGCAAGCTGTGCAACCCTGACCAAGCCATTAATCATGTACTTCCTCAGTTTCCTCAATAGTAAAATGGGGATAAGTTGTTCTATCATATAAGATAATATCTATAACATGCACTATATTTATAGTGTACTAACTATAAAGTACCTATCAGGTAGAAGATACCTGAAAAAAATGCTTATTCCATTCTCCAACTTTACACTGAAAGACGCTTAGGTCTCAGAGAGAATGTTCCACATCTTACATCCTAGAGAGAGAGAGAGAGAATAAAAAATTGTCACTGCCTTTAACTATTGCGGAGTGAGTGGTTCTTTGTAACTCAGTGGCTGATTCTGTTTGAAGTTTTCCCTTCTCTGCTTCTTTCTGAAGTTCGAAAGGGATGACTTCATCATGCCAAGTCCCAAGTACTTCAGTATTATGAGTGTGTGACCCAGGAAGTGGGGGGGGGGGGTTAAGGGGGGGAAGGGGGAGGAGAACCTGACTGGGGGATTCTTAAGATGACTAACACAGGCCCATCCTCTCATTCCAAACTAACCCCCCTACTACAGTAGAATCTCCACATGAAAAGAGGTCTCAGTTCCCATCTGAGCCATTCTGTCCCCAAACAAAAATACTCTTCACATAAACATACTTGTCAAGTGGTCGGCATTGTCAAGCCTTTGTTTTCATCTTTAGTATAGGCAAATTCACTACTTCTCAAGTTAGCCCATTCCACTTTGGGAGCACTCTAATTGTTAAGAAGTTCTTCCTAACATCAAATATATAATATTTTAATTTTTCCCCAATTACATGTAAAACAATTTCTTATCATTTGATTTTATTTTTAAGCTTTGAGTTCTAAATTCTCTTCTTCTCTCCCTCCTCTCACTCCCTCCCTGGGATGGTAAGTAGTCAGATATGTGTGCTTTTTCTGATATCTAGATTAAAAATATTACCTGTCACTCCTGGTTCTGCTTTCTGCGGTCAAACAGAGCAAATCTGATCTCTCCTCCACGTGACAAATCTTTAAATAATAACATCTAGCGCTTAGAGCTTTGTGATTTACAAAGCATTTCACACTTGTCTTCTTATATGATCTTCACATAAAACTCTGAAATTGGTAACATTATTATCCTCATTTTGCAGCTGCAGAAGGTAAAGAGATTAAACAATGAGTCACACAACTAGAAAGTAGTATTAAAGGGAAGGATTTGAACTTAGGTATTCTGACTTTAGGTCCAACAGTCTATTCACTGCACCAGCAGGTGACCTTTACTGTAGATACTGAAGAACTTTAACATGTCCTCATCAAGGCATACTTTATCCCTAATACTTAACAGTGATTCTCATATGACATAATCCTGAAAATTATTCTCACAATCCTGAAGGAAAAGGTGACTTGAAACAAAAGACTTTGGGAAAAATTCCCTAGACCATTCCATTAAGAAATCTGGTTGTGGGGATCCCACAATGGGAGAACAGCCAAGGGAGGGCCCAGGAGTGAGGTGTGAGTAGTGGGAGGTAAGAGGTGCATCCAAAAATACAGGGAAGAGAAAGAGGAAACCTCCAAGAGCAATTCCTGAGACCATATCTAACTGAGAGGGAACCCTCAGGAAAAGTGAGCAGTCCTGGGATGTTGGTGTGGGAGCCTATATAGGGAAAGAAGAAGGCTTCTGAAGACCACAAAGAAGCAGACCATCCTCCATAGGCACCCTCTGAACAAAAAAGCCAAATGGTCCTATATGGAATGCAGCAAAGACAGATGTAGCTCTGCCTCTGAGCTGATGTTTCCTGTCCTGTGGAGTAACAACTGTTATTTAAGTTTTTGATTTTCTTGCTTTTCTGATATAGCTAACTAGCTAGACCTAAATAACAAGAGTGCTCTGGCCCAGTGATGGTAACAGCTCTTTTTTTTTTTTAACTACAGTATCTAATTTACTCATAGGAGCAAAATGTGGGATTTCTTATGGCTTTTTAAATAAAATATTCATGTCCACCTCTCACTACTCGCTAAGTAATTCAGGAAGGCAAGAAATGACTGAGTGGATGCTCATTTCCTCTCAGGCACAATTGACAGAGGCAGATTGGACTCCTCACAAAGAGGGGGAGGATGTTGTGAAGAGCTTAAGGCTAGGATTTAGAATCTAGTATCTTGTCAGACTTTCTGTCTCTTGTTTCTATCTCTCTATCTCTGACTGTCTCTGTCTATCTCTGCATCTGCTCATATCTGTCTTTTTATTTGTCTTTTACTTTTACCTCTGTGTTTCTCTTCTCTCTTTTTTTCTCCTCTTCTCTCTCTCTCTCTCTCTCTCTCTCTCTCTCTCTCTCTCTCTCTCTCTCTCTCTCTCTCTCTGACTTGCTAAGAACTGGGTTAAATTAATACAAGACATGGTAGTAGGGTGAGGGAAAGATGATAAGGGAAAATTGTATTCCAGTTCTTCCCTGAGAGCTTGAATTTCATTGCACGATTTCAGAGAATGAAAGTCATTCTAGAATAGCCTTCCTGAAGTCATAGTATTTAAAGTTAGGATATCATCTAATTCAACTACTGCATTTTACAGAGGGGGAAACTAAAGCCCGGAGAATTGGAGTGACTATAAAACTATACAGTTATAGAAGAAGTGAGATTTGAACCCCTAACTACTTATTACAGTGGCTATGATAGAGCACTTGTCTTGTAGTTAAGAAGATGCATCTCATTCAGTTCAAATCTGGCCTCAGATACTTACTAGCTGTGTGACCCTGGGCAAATCGCTTAACCTTATTTGCCTCAGTTTCCTCATCTGTAAAATTATCTGGAGAAGGAAATGACAAACCACTCCAGTAACTTTACCAAGAAAATCCCAAAAATGGGGTCATGAAGAGTCAGACATGACTAAAAAAATGATGAATTGAAATTATTTATTCAAATGCAATGTCTTTATTTAAATCATGATGTCTTTATCTTCTCTCCATTAACACCTATGTGATGGCTTTTGGTCATCCATTTCTATGACAGCATCAAGATACGCTGGACAACAGATGCATTTGACACATGAACTAGAGAAGGAAATAAACTACTCTATTATCTTTTCTAGGAAAACCTTAAATGGGGTCATAAAGATTCAGACAGGACTGAAACAGCTGAACAACAACAAACCCATTAGTCTTGGTCTCATTAGCTCACCATTCCTCTGAAGTCTATAGTCTAGCTCTCGCTGTTTTAAACTTGCTCCATTCAAGGGTGCCTAGGTACATTTTTAGAAAAGGAACAATTTCCACCTAGTAGCTGAGGTTCAATAATGGAAAGAAATGAGAATCATGGAACATTTAGCAGTCAACAAAATGAAATTGATTTAGCCATAGGAGAGAAAAGACACTAAACAAGAATATTCATCAAGAACACTGGATTGATTCAGTAAATCATAGCTTCTGGTGTTGGCTATGCTGCTGAGTCTGACAAAAGTTTCAAGGCTGAGATGGAGCTCTGGGTGTTTTTTTAATATGCAGGTGACCAGGAAGCTACACTGGTGACCCAACTCTTTGTCTCTTGAGTCAATCACAACTTTAAGGATAATTACAATACTTTCAAAGCAAATAACATGGCAGAAATTACTAGTAATGACTAGAATTATTATTTCTGCTCCCCTTTAAAATAATCTGATATCATACTTATCTTTCTCCTGAACATCTACAAGCCTGATGTAGAATAAGGACCAAGTCTTATCAAAGCGTCTTATAGATAAAGTGTTCAATAAATGTGCATTGAATGATAATTGAATGAAAGATCTTGTTCTGAGCCTAAAAGCATATCACCATTGGCAAAATTGTAATATGAGGAAAAATGAAGAAAAAACTGCACCCACAATGGGCAAGGGTTTGAGTATTGTTTAAAAGGGAGGAGGGAAGGGGCAGGTATTCAGATCTCAGTCCCAGGGTCAGAAATATGATTCTTGAACAGTTCCAAGTGTTCTACTGGGTGGAGGAAAGTACCTCTCCATTCAGCTCTCAAACTGAACTCTTCTTTCTAAGGAAATTTATGGTTTCCCTAAAACCTAGGGACAAAGAACAGTGCAATCATAACTTAAATGACAAATACCAGTAACAGTATCAAGGATTTTGGTTCCAGGTGTGTGATAGTTTACTACAGTCTGGCATAGGCCATGAGGAAAAGAGTCTCTGACAATGCAACAAGAGGAAATTAAACCCACCTGGTTTCTTCTTTATGGACAAATCATATTTTTTTTTGGCTTGGAATTGTAAGTAGTCTGGAGTAGGGTGTTTTCTGTCTTCTAAAATGTAATCATTATATTTGCATATTGGCATGCTTGGATGCTGTTGGGAGCTTCTCTCTGAGGAAACTAAGGTAGATAGAAGATGTAATTCCTAAGAGATAGAATATGGAGGCTCAGGAAAATGATAACAGGATTTAAATATGAAAGGTGGATTAGGAATTATTTATTCCAATTCTCTCATCTTACATTTAAAAAATTTAAGGCCCAGAAAGGTAATGGATATGGAATTTGCATTCAGATCTTTAACTTCAATCCACTCTTCATTTTCATTGTGCCATATTCTGACTTCAAATCCAGTAATCATTGTGTGGCTCCACAAGGTCTTTGGGGGTAGTTGCTTAAGCTTTATATATAACCTCTGCCTTTACAGTAGCAAGAGGAGAGCTCTACTTCACAGGAGAACTTCAAGATTTGCAAACTCATATTCTCCACTCTGAAATTAATTAAATTAAATCACTGGTCTTCTCTGTTTCTCCTCCAGCTTTATCCAGGTTAGATATTAGTCAGAAAAATTATGCTAACAAACTATTAGAAACTCTTCTCTTTTCAGAACATTCTAGTCTGAATAATCTGCATTATCCTTGTAATCAGCATATTTAGAAATCCTTGAGCCTCAGACCAAATCTGTTCAAAAAGTTACCATTGCCTTTTTTTAATAACTAAAGAAATCACTTTAATCCTAGGAAAAAAGTAATTTGATTTTCAATCCTGTCATACTACAAGCTGCTATTCCTACTTCTGCTACTACTGCCACTATAGCTTCTGATATCTCTGTTGTTTTACTATTCATAATAATAACTGATATTTTATAGTATTTTAAAATTGTAAGTTTTAATGAGAGAGAGCATAAGGAAGTGAATCAACCTTTATAAAGCTCCATCTCAGCCTTGAAACTTGTGTCAGACTCAGTAGCATAGCCAACACCAGAAGCAGTGCTCAACTGAATCAATTCAGTTTTCTTGATGAATATTCTTGTTGAGTTTCTTTTCTCTACTATGGCTAAATGTTTTTTGTAAATATTATCTCATTTAATCCTCTCAACAGCCTTGTGAGGTAAGTACCACAATTATCCCCATTTTACAGATAAAGAAACTGAGAGATTGAGTCACTTTTCCAGAGTCACACAATGTTGCAAAGTGAATAATTGTTTGTGAATCCCAAAACCTCTATGTCATCTCACAAAGAGTAATAAATGTGGCAAAAATCAAAAACAAAAGAAATCAAAAGCAAAAAAGAAAACATTCACATGGAAAAAAGAGATTAACTAAAGAAATGAATGAGCAAAAAAATTAAATGAATAAAAAAGATGAATTATTGTGGGGGTTTTAAAAATTCTGAAAATAATATACCATAAAGGATACAATATATGACTATTTAGAGTTCAATGATGAAAAATTAGGAAAGACAGCAACTATAAAGTCAAAAATAAAACGGTGAAAGAACAAAAAGTAAAATCAAGAAATTAAAGATACGGAAGAATCTGGAAAATTCACCAGTTTTGTTTTTTTAATAGATAAAATGTATAGAGAGTAAAACGGTCTTGATCAAAGGAAAACAAAAGAGGCCAAAATAAATAAAATCAAAGAATTAAAAACTGGAATAAGTGACAACCTTGCAAAGGAAAATAACATGACAAAAGGCTAGGATAACAATAATTATTTATCCCTGAGTCAAATGTAATAAAGAGACTGAATAACAAATTTCAGGAAATTATACAAAAAATTTTTCCTGTAGTTACTAAAAACAGAAGACACAGAGAAGATTATGCAAAGATAGAGTAGTCCAATGAGGAAGAATCTCAAGTTAATTTCATCCACAAATGTAGTTATTAAATTCTAGAATCTTCCAAATTCATTCTTCAACTGAAATTGTCCCTTTTATCCTTCAAGTGAAACTCTTTTCTTTAAAGTTATTAATGGTGTCTTAATTGCCAAGTTCAATGCTCTTTTCTCAATCTCCATCCCACCTGTCCACTCTATAACTTTTGACACTCTTGATCACCTTCTGAATACTTTCTTCTCTAGGTTTACATGATACTGCTCTCTTCTACTACATTTCTGATCATTCCTCTTCAGTCTCCTTTACTGGATTTTCATCCATGTCAAACATCCTAATCATGGTTTTCCCCAAAGTCTCTATCCTGGGCTGTCTTCTTGTCTCTTTTCTTTCTATACTACCTCACTTAGTGATTTCATCCAATGAAATAAAAGAATCATAACCAATCATTATCTTTATGCAGTGTATAGCCAAATCATGTCTGTTATATAAGATATATTTATGTAAGTACACTTATATGTGCGTATGCACACATATGTGTATCTATACAACTATATCTATACATATACACAAACACATACATAAATATTTACATACTGAGATACAGTTCTCAGAACTGTATACAGAACTCCATTGCACCATCTACCTTTTGGACATCTCAAACTCAACCTGTCAAAATTAGAATTCTTTATCTTTTGCCAACCTCTACTATCAACCCCCTTCCCTTTCAAATTTCCTCATTAATGTCAAGAGCACCACTGATGCTCCAGTTGGCTTTGCTTGACACCTTGCTATTATGCTTGACTCCTCATTCTCACACACCCCACAAATCCAGTGTGTTACCAAATTGAGTCATTTCTACATTCATAATTTTCACATGAATATTACCTTATTGTTACACCATACCAATCATGACCCTAGTTTAAGTTTTCATTGCCTCTTTTCCAGATTACTTTGTCCTAATTGTTCTCTCTGATTCAGGTTTTTCCCCATAATAATGTAACCTTCACATAGATGCCAAAATGATTTTCCTAAAGCATATCAGCTCATCTTAAAGTTGTCTCCCTTTCAGTAAACTCCAGTGGCTCAATATCACTTCCAAAATAAAATATAAAGTTCTCTGTTATTTAAAACTCTTCTAAAATGTCTCCCAGGGCAGCTAGGTGGCGCAGTGTATAAAGCACCGGCCCTGGAGTCAGGAGTACCTGGGTTCAAATCCAGTATCAAACACTAATTACCTAGCTGTGTGGCCTTGGGCAAGCCACTTAACCCCATTTGCCTTACAAAAAAAAAAAAAACTAACAAAAAACCAAAAAATGTCTCCCCTTCCTACCTATCCAGTCTTCTTATACTTTATTCCTTTACCTCACAAGTTACTAACCAGTCATGCTAGCCTATTTGATAGTCTCATATGATAGTCCATTCCTCATTTCTTGCCTTCATACTGGTTGTTCTTCAAATCTAGATATTTCTGCCTTAGCTCCAATTGTTTGAATCCCTGGCTTCTTTCAAACTACTGTGTAAAAAGAGGGGCTTCAAAAATGTAAGACAGAGAAGGGAAAAGAATGAATCCAGCTACCAGTACCCCTAGAGATTTTCTTAAGGAGATACAGAATCCTCTTCTATTAGGGTTAGACTACTTTTGCTCAATAAAACATTCAAATTAATCCCCATGATGGATCTCTCCTCTCTCTCTCTCTCTCTCTCTCTCTTGCTCTCGCTCTCGCTCTAGCTCTCTGTCTTTCTGTGTGTGTCTTTCTCTCTCCCTACCCAGCTCCCCTCTCTAATCTCTCTTCTTTCTCTCTTTCTCAAGTAACTGACCTTCAAGTCCCTTGTAATTCTAAATATATAATCCAAAGTCCTTGGCATTGTCAAATGATTCATCATTTTTAAAAGGACATGTTTTTGTCAGAGGAAATAACATTAAAGAAAATGCTTTTGCATCTCCTATGTTGCTACAACCTAAGAACTGTTGAATCTTTGCAAAGGACTTGCAGTTGAAATCTCATATATGTCATCTCCTCTATTAGAATATGAGTCTTTTGAAAACAAGAACTGTCGGTATTTCTATTTAGATAGTCAGAACTAGGGGCGGTTAAATGGTACAGTGGACAGAGCACTGGCCCTAGAGTCAGGAGTACCTGAGTTCAAATCCAACCTCAGACACTTAATTACCTAGCTGTGTGGTCTTGGGCAAGCCACTTAATACCATTGCCTTGCAAAAACCTAAAAAAAAAAGTCTAGATACTCAGAACTTAATGCTATGCTTTGTATATAATGAGCCCTGAATGCTTTGTTTTAATTTATTCATCCATTTTATAGGTTCAGATGATACAATCAATAAACAATAAATAGCCAATAAACATTTATTAAACACCTACTAAGGTAGGTATGATTAGAAAAGTACTATTAGAAAGAACGCTGGTTTTGGTGCCACAGGTCCTGAGTTCATATCCTGAATCTGGTACTTACTAACTTTGGAACCTAAGATATCACTTAACCTCCCTAGACCTCAATTTCTTCATCTGTGTAATAAGAGACATGAATTAAATGATCCACTGAGGTCCCTTCCAGCTTTAGTTTTGTGATCTGATTACTACTTCTCTTGAGCTGTTACAAGTTCACAAGGGACAAAATCCTAAAAAGATGCAGTAGTAAAAGGCATAGCTTCAGATGTTGATAAGTAAATGAGTATGTAAATGATAAATATGAGTAGTAAATAGTAAAGTAGGCTGAAAATCACATCACAAAGAAGAAATTTGACATTATCCATATTATTGCAATTTGGTGGGATCAAATCCATATCAAAATATGACTCTAAAAGAGTCTACTTTATTCATTTAAAAAACCCAACAGAATTAAATAAAAGGGTGTAGGGAACAAAGGGTGAGCTGTGTATATTGAGAAGTTGTGTCTATGTGGGGAAATTTGGAATCAGAATGCAGACAGCATAGTGGGAAAAATCAATGGAAGGAAAAATATAAGCAATATCATCAGGATTTAGAGATCAGAGATATTGCAGATACAGTTCCAAGTCATCACAATAAAGCAAATATTGAAATTAAGCAATTAACATGAAATTCTTTGCTTCTCTGTACATATAAATGTTTATACTATACTATAGTCTATTAAGGATGAAATTATGGTATTACGGTATTATGTCTTAAAAAGCAAATTATATGCCCAAATTAAAAAATATTTTATTGCTAAAAATGCTAACCATCATCTGAGCCTTCAGCAAGTTGGAAAACTTTTTGCTGGTGGAGGGTTCTTCCTCAGTATCTATGGCTACTGACAGATCAAGGTGGTGGTTGCTGAAGGTTATGGCTGTGACAATTTCTTAAAATAAGATAACAATGACACCCCCCCCATAAATTGATTCTTCCTTTCACTTGAACTTAGAGGCCATTGTAGGGTTATTCATTGGCCTAATTTCAGTATTGTTGTATCTCAGAGAAAAGGAAAACCAAAGCAGAAGGAGAGAGACACAAGTAAAAGCAGGTTAATGGAGCTGTCAGAAGACATACATTTATGATTAAGTTCATCATCTTTTATGGACACAGTTTGCAATATCCCAAAACAATTAAAAGAATAACATAAAAGATCACTTACCATAGATCACTATAACAGATAGCAACAATAATGAAGCAATAATGAAAATTTTTTAATAGTGCAAGAATTAGCAATAATGAAAAACAATAATGAAAACAGCAATGAAAATTATTGACAATAATGAAAAGAATAAGGAAAAATTTTAATAGTGCAAGAATTACCAAAATGTGACTCAGAGACATGATAGAAGTGCAAGTAAATTGAAAAAATGGCATACATGGATATGTTTAACACAGGGTTACCACAAACCTTCAGTTGGTAAAAAAGTATATATATATATATATATATATATATATATATATATATATATATATATATATATATAAATATAAAACATCTGTGAAGCATAATAAAGTGATATACCTGTATTAAACACGGTCAAAGAGGGAAAAAAATGAAGTTTGAGGAGATATCACAAGCCTTTTTTTTTTAGTTTTTGCAAGGCAGTGGTGTTAAGTGGCTTGCCCAAGGCCACACAGCTAGGTAATTATTAAGTGTCTGAGGCTGGATTTGAATTCAGGTACTCCTGACTCCAGGGCCGGTGTTCTATCCACTGCACCACCTAGCCACCCAAGAATAGAATTTTCAACGAGGTTCACCTCAATTACTAGAAAAATTATAGAATTCATATTTAATACTCAGGACTTCACCACCCCTCACACACACACACATATAATACATATACACACAATCCAGAACTATACTTTTTAAAATTTCATTTTCTTTCTTCTTCCAATAATTACATCTCAACTTTAACTATTTTTTACTTGTCAGATTATAAGAGAATATGGATATTATAAGAAGTAGTCAAGACACTCTGAACCACAGTGATAGTGGGAATGAAGGATGGCAAGAAAGAAAAATGACAAAAAGAATTTGATTCAGTTAAACCCATCTTGGAAGATTTTCTGGGACACATGAAATTTAGAGAAAATTAGGAAGGAGGGAAGAGTAGGTTCTTGGTCATTTTCCTCATCTGTTTATATATGTGGGAAAAAAGAAAAAGAGATAGTTGATTTATATATGTATGCATATATATGTATAGATAATAATGGATATATCAACATGTGTGTGCATGTCTGTGATATACATATGTGTAGATATATACATGTGTGTATGTGTGCATATCTACCTGTATGTGTCCATATGTGTGTACATGCCTATTTGTATATATCCATTCTCATATCTACATACACGTACACATACATGCATCACAAACTTAAAATCACCTCTCATACTTAACTTTATGTCTATCGACAAGTCACCACCTCTCTAAGTTTCAGTTTCCTTTCCGTGAAATAGGAAGAATAATAACTCTAATTCCTCCCTCACAGGGTTGTTGTGAAACTCAAATAAGAAACTGAATATATAACAGTTAGAAACCTGTAGATGTCATCTTTATTTTTATTTTTATTATCATTCATTTGGGATGAGCTTTCTTGGATCCCTGTGTTCAAGTTGCCAGGGAAATATGTGCCTGAGGAGAATTCAGAATGCATTTGCAATGTGGCAACCAACGGGCAAAAATAGAGTACTCTGTGCCCTCCCTCATACCAAGTCTTGAAGGCAAATACAGATCCACAGAATAAACCAATGATTCCTTTCCCAGCATGTCCCTTGAGGCAGGCTCCACAATATTTGCTGTGGCCCTTAATATATCTGAAACATGTATTTAATTAGACCCTTACTTCCAGGCACAGTGACCTTTAATAAATTGCTTCAGGAAATCTCTAATTATGGTTTTATAATCCATGTACATATCCAGCCTACAAATTAATTTATATTAATAAAAAGCTTAGTGGTGTGATACTATTTAAAGCCTAGATAGAGATAGAGATAGAGATAGATAGAGATGATAGAGATAGAGAGAGAGAGAGAGAGAGAGAGAGAGAGAGAGAGAGAGATGATAGAGATAGAGATAGAGATAGATAGATGGAGATGGAGATGGAGATGGAGATGGAGATGGAGATGGAGATGGAGATGGAGATGGAGATGGAGATGGAGATGGAGATGGAGATGGAGATGGAGATGGAGATGGAGATGGAGATGGAGATGGAGATGGAGATGGAGATGGAGATGGATATAGATATGGATATGGATATGGATATGGATATAGATTATAGATATGGATATGGATATAGATAGATATGGATATGGATATGGATATGGATATGGATATGGATATGGATATGGATATAGATATGGATATACATATACGTATACATATACATATACATATACATATACATATACATATACATATACATATACATATACATATACATATACATATACATATACATATACATATACATATACATATACATATACATATTAAAAGAAACCTCATTTCTTTACAAAGTGTTTGGTTTGGGGTATTTTTCCTTGTTTGTTCCTGATATTTCAGGGAAAGAAATAGTCAAATGGATTTTTTCCTCACATTTAGCTTCAGGAAAAAAATTTCTTCCTCAGTTACATCGTCTGTGCCAATCCTTCGCCTGGAATGAGTCTGCACTGCCAAATGTCCACAAGTCTGAATCCAAGAGCAAATAATGAAAATATTGTTGCAACTTTCCTTTCTGAGTTTGCCAGTGCCAACCTAGCAGTGAACAGTGGGAGCCTTTGACTCTCTCCAGAGTCAAAAATAATATAAAATGGTTTGTAGACAGTCAGTAATGGGAGAAAAGAACCTGTGTCTAGTTTTCTGTAATGTGTGAATGGAAGCTTCTCTTTATTATTGAACATGTTTTGGGAACAGTAACTGGGAAGTGACATTGGGTTAATTTAACACAAAATTCCTCTGATTATCTCGGCAGGTCACTCAAGAGTTTCTCTTGTGTATGTCTCTCAGAGTAAGAGTCTCTGGTTTGCACAAGAACCCTAGGCTGCTGTTATAACCAAACTTCCCTCTGTGAGCAAAAATGGAAGGGTGGAAGTTCCCAGAATAGCTGAAAGACTACTATGTCTGCCCATTGCTGAAATAGGTGGCAATGTCAGTCAGTACAAGATAGATAGCTGTGTGGCTATTTAACTATATAAAGTCATAAGCTGAGATACAATGTGATCTTGCCTATCTCCAAGAAGACTGCTTCTCCACTTTGGGGGAGAATAATAAAAGGATTAGACTTTTCCAACTGACTAAGGTGAGAGATGGGTTAGAATCAGATTGACCAAGACTGGACAATCTCTCTTCTGGTCTCCAAAAAGTATATTAAACTATAATTATTTCTACTTGCTAAATATATCTCTAATTTATGGATTTAATTTAAGAGGTTCAAGAAGGACTGCTACTTTTCTGACCATTATCAAATAAAAAAGGGAACTATTAGTTATACCTACTAGCTTAGCCCCATTGGCCCTTTTCCAACAAACACTCATTACACAAAAGACCACCATGAAGACTGAATAGCAAGTAAAACATTTATCCTAGCAAAACAGTTAGTAGAAGTAATAGAAGTTACCCAAATCAGGTCAAACTAAATAAACATAATAGTAAAAGAACTTCTAGGAGCAATATAAAACAGCTTAGTACAAACCAAAAGAGAAATCTCTCCACAGTGAGGTCCATTCTCAGCAATGTCTAGAGTTCAAAGCATTGGAAGTCAAGGGTCTTAACAGTAGGTCAGCTTCCTCTAGGGCTTCAGGGGTCCCAGTCTACCATTAAAAATTTCATGCCTGCTCTATTTGCAGTGGCAAAGTATTGGAAATTGAGGACATCCCCCTCAATTGGGAAATGCTGTATGAATATACAGGAATACTATTGTTCTGTGAGAAATCATGAGCAAACAATTTTCAGAAAAACCTGGAAAGACTTACATGAATTGATGCTGAGTGAAGTCAGCAGAACCAGAACATTGTACATAAACCTTAACAGCAACATTGTATGTGGCTCAACCATGAGAGATTTGACTCTTCTCAGCAATAAAATGATTAAAGACAACTTTAAAAGATGAAAAATACCATCCACATCCATATTTGTTCTGAATGCAGACCAAAGCATAAGATATTCCCTTTTAAAAATCTGTTTTATGTTTTTTCTTTCTCATGGTTTTTCCCTTTTGTTCTGATTTTTCTTTCACAAAATGACTAATATAGAAATATGCTTAACATGGATTGTATATGTATAACATATCAGGTTATTTGTTGTTTTAAGGGGAGAGAAGGGAGAGAAGGAGAAAAATGTGAACTCAAAATCTTACAAAAAATGGATATTGAAAACTATCTTTACATGCATTTGGAGAAAAATAAAATTAAAATTAAAAAAATAAAAGTTCATACCTCATCTTCCTCAGGTCCTCTCCTAAAATCTCTCTGAAATCAATTCAGGTCCTTTTTTACAATGTCCTACTCAGCATTTTCTGAGAGGAGTCATAGTTCCTTCTGTGTATGAAGCAGCCCCAAAGAGAATTTTCCACCTAACCTAGGTGAGAATTGATATTATATCAGAAAATTAGCATTTTTGTTAACCATGTGATTCCAAATTAGCTTTTCTTTTTAATGTATTCGATCACTTCTTGAGTAGAAAGGTAGAGAATTTGAAGGGGAGGCTACAGAATGAGAGAAAGTATTGTAGGGGAGAGGGGAGAGTTGGGAAGAGATAGAATGGATCTCTTCAACTTCAGACAAGTTCCTGTTTAATCAGTCTTAAGCCCTTATCTCTGTTTTCCAATGGGTGAAGTAAGGTATGGACAGGAGTCCTCCCTCCTCTTAATGTTTTTTTCTGATAATTATAAGTATTTAGGATTGGTACCAAAGTGTGAGACTCTCTCAAGAATACTTAGAAAGTTTCCATGAATCTAGTCACCAGACAGAGCTTTTAAGTACAACAGAGTTGGAAGTGAAAGATTCTCTTTAGACAGGTTGGATTATATGATCTCCTTGATCCCATCTCAAATTTCTTCTAATTTTTGTATAATATATTTCAAATTTGCCATTCTAGAAAATCTTAGCTTCTCACAAATCTGCTTCTTCTAAGAACTATATCTCCTACTCCCCCACCCCCACCTCACATCTGAATTAGTTCTATTCTGGGTTCTTAAGATTTTTTTGCTTAAATGAGAAAAATTAATATCTCCCCTAACTTTTTAAAGGAACTACATGTTTTTACCCTTTTAACACCTGAATTATTTATATTCTGAGTTCTTCTGATTTTTCATAAAATGGAGAAAACTAATCATACTCCTTTTTAATGTACTACCCATTTAGCAGTACATGCTTTTCTAAATAAGTAATTTTGTGTAAATCAACAGGCAAGAGAAGAAATGACAAAGCACACAATAAAATTCACTATCCTAAAGATTGTTTCTTGATAATATTGTTTACAGATGAACAAGACTTCCAGTGGGCTCAAGATGGAGGATACAGAACAAATCACAGTCTGCACATGAAGATGGATATCTACTAGCCAAGGCAAATCAGCCTGTAGCTGAGAACAGCTTGTGAGAGTGACAGGAGACCATGAAAGTTGAAGCACAAAAAATGATTTCTTAGCTTTCCCTTTCTATATAAGAAACGTACCATTCTTATGTGTGTCAGTAATGTTTCTCCATGTTCAAGGGTTTTAGAGTAATGACTGTTGGTGGAGCAAGTTATGACCTGTTACCTCTTCTCCTAGACCTAAAGTTTTGCTTCAAAATCTTTGAGCATATTTGGTTAAAGGGGTAAAATATAAAGAAAAAAAGACACGGAAGGTTGGAAGAGAATCTGATTTTCCCTATGTATGATTTTGCAAAAGTTATTTCCTCAAAGCCTTGAGCAAACTCTGCAACACATTTTTCTTTTAATTTCGCAAAGTCTGGGGGTTAACCCTTCCACAGAAATAGCAACTGCTCATTAACTAACAAACTACAAGACTCAGAGAATACAGTGTTAACAAAAATGTTGTTAAGTTTGTTCACAGTCTGAATTTCTGACTGAACTTCTAATTTCTGAATCAGCTGCCAAACCCTAAAACATCATATTAGTTTAGTAAATAGGAATTTTGTTCAGTACTTCATATACTGGAGTATCTTGAATCTCTGGGATGGAGCAACATGTAACTAATGGAGTAGCTTCTAAGAACACATATGAAGGGAACAGTTTAGCTTCATTTTCTTTATATCAAACTAAAACTGTTATCACTGAAATTTGAACCACTGTTCTTACTTCTTCTGTTCCTGGAATCAAACATAACAAATTTGATTCCTTTTTCATGTGAAACTCCTTGAAATACTGGGAGACAGCTAAAATGTCATCACCTTCCCCCATTGTATTCTCATTTCAAGTCTTCTCTCAATAAAATTTTACCATTTACTTAAATAGATCTTATCAGATGGTTTTAAGACTCTTTACTGATTTATTCTTCAACCTATGTCCTTCCTAAAATGAACTAAATGAAATAATTGAGGTGAGGTCTGATCAAATCTCTTGCTCATTCTAGATGTCATATCTCAATTGATGAAACCTAAGATAGAATAGGATTTTTGGTCCCTTTCACATGGGCTGTGATGCCCCAGCAATCTGGAAAATCTTGTAAAATGTTTTTATCTCCTTCTGTACCAGAGAAGAAGTTTGAATTATTATGGTATTGAAAGATAAAATATGTTGATATAGTGTAACAGGGCTGTCCAAAATGTGGCTGCAGTGCATTTTTATTTGGTCCCCTGTGGGTTTACTAAATACTTTAGTAAACAAAGCTGAGCTACAGCAAAGCTCTCATTAAAATGGCAAATCAAAATATATTGCCGATTGTTTCAATAAAAACTTTTAAAAGTAAGGTTAGACAGCCCTATTGTATAATAGTATACATATATTTTATACATTTCTAAGTTTCTAAACTTTTTCTGTGTTGTCTGCTGGCCTTCATATATCATATGTGGCTTCTGTGAAAATCCCCAAAAATTCCCCGTTTAAATATCTACAAAAGCTATAAAATATTTGGAAGTATATTTACTAATATATACCCAAGAACCATATTCATCCTGCTATAAAACACTGTTTACAGGAATAAAGACAGAGCTAAATAATTGGAGATATTCATTTCTCATAAAAATGACATTTTTCATCCAAATTAATTTTCTTATTCAAAGACATATGCATCAAATGACAGTATGATTATTTTTTAGAGCTTGAAAAAAAATAATAATAAAATCCATCTGGGAAAACAAGCCAAGAATTTCAGGAGAAATGATGAAAAAGAGTTGGAAGGAAGGGGAACTAGTAGTACTAGACTTCATGATAAAAGAATAATCATCAAAACAATGTGGAAGTAGTTGAAAAATAGAAAAGTCAATTTTCCAAACTGATAAAGTACACAACATACAGAAATAAATTATATTGGTGACTAGTGTTCAAAAAAAATGCAAAATCCCCCTACTATTAGGATGAAGAAAGGAGAAAGAAAGAGAAAGAAAAGAAAGAAGGAAGAAGGAAGGGAGGGAGGGAGGAAGGAAGGAAGGAAAGAAGGAAGGAAGGAAGGAAGGAAGGAAGGAAGGAAGGAAGGAAGGAAGGAAGGAAGGAAGGAAGGAAGGAAGGAAGGAAGGAAGGAAGGAAGGAGGGGAGGGAGGGAAGGAAGGAGGATTTTTATAGTATCTACTTTGTCCCAGGCCCTATGAGAAATGAATTTTTTTTTAAAAATATTATCTCATATAATCCTCACAAAAACCCTGAGAAGAAGAAGCTATTGTTACCCCCATTGCACAGTTGAGGAAACTGAGGCAGACAGAGACTTGCCCAGGGTCTCATAGCTAGTAAGTATCTGAGGTCAAATTCAGGTCATCTGACTCCAAGAAAAATGTTCTATCTGCTGAGTCACCAGTTGCCTCTAAGAGACTAAAAATGAGAAAAAGAAAAGAAAGAAGGAAAAGTTGTATTCCCTGCCCTGCCCTGCCCTGCCCTGCCCTGCAAAAAAAAAAAGAAAGAAAAAGAAAAATCTCAATCAACTAGCAAACCTTTTTAAAACCCCCCACTATAGGAGCGACTAGGTGGTGCAGTGGATATAGCACCAACCCTGGAGTCAGGAGTACCTGGGTTCAAATTCTGTCTCAGACACTCAATAATGACCTAGCTGTGTGGTCTTGGGCAAGCCACTTAACCACATTGCCTTGCCAAAAAAAAAAAAAGTCCACTATGGAAGGTATAGATGCTATGTTTGTCATCAATTATACTAAGATAAATAAAATGAAACCATTCTTTTCTTAAAAAGACCCAGAGGCAAAGCTGGATTGTTCCAGAAGAGAAATGAATAATTAAGTAAATTCATTCAGAAACCTGTTTTTTTCCTGAGAAGGTAAAAGATGCCCTAGAACCTGAAGACTTAAACTCATTAAGAACAAATAAATGTTTTCTTGACATTGGATGTGTAGCACTTTCCTTAGGAATGCAATGTGGGGACCCTTCCCACCCCCCTCCACACACAGACTTCAGAGTAAGTTCAGTTCTCCTCTGCTTTCTGACTGCTATGAGGACACCTTGAATTGATTGTTAAACAGGAACTCTGTGGATATTTATATTAAAAGGGCAATGCCAATCTTTCAGGCTTCTTCCTGCCAACCTTGAACACAACTCTCTGAGGTCCAGTAATGGGATACTTTTCTCCCCACCAAATAGCCTCTTAAGTACATGATCTTGTGGCATCCCATTTGTATCTTCTTTAGGTTCAGGACTTTGTGACATTTTGAAAGGCAGCTATCAGGGTATCAGCTACTGGAATTCAGCAAATATGGTAGAGGGAAAGAGGCCCTCACTGAAAATGAGATGGCCTACTTAATGAGGCTGTCTTCAGGAGAGGTAAAAAGTAAAATGGATGATGAAGAACCCTATTGCAATGTCCAAATGTGACGTGCATATTGACCTTCCAACTGAAACCATTTTATAATTTTTTTATTATATGCAAAGCATTCCTTTTCTGAGTGGGAATGAAACTTTTTACCTACTCAATTCATATTTGTATTCTTTGTTATTCAGTTGTTTTCAGGGTTAAGTGACTTGCTCAAGGTTACCAAAGCTAGTAAATGAATGAGACCAGATTTGAACTCATAGATTTTGAACTCTTGCTCCAGTGTTCTATCCACTGTCTCCTTGTATTCTAGCACCTTTTTAATTTACTTTTCCCACTCTATCTGCTAACTTTTAAACTAAAATCTAAAGTAGAATTTTTTTCTCAAGCATCTGAGGTATAAATGAAATTGAGGATATTAGTAACCCCAGAACAATGAACACAAGGAAAAAATGTAAGAGTAGTTAAAAGGTGGGAATGGCAAATGTCTCTAGCTCCTGAGACTTTACTCCCATAGTTTTGGGTAACTCAGGAAGCAAATTAGCACATGATTCAATGATTCTAAATAATATTCATGGAAGTTTAGGCTTGTAGATAAATGAGAAAGTATGTAATTATGTTTAAATTGTTAAGTGAATTTAATTTTTGGTTCATGTGATCAACAGTGACCTGGCCTGATTTTCTTTGTTGTTATATTGTTTTGTTTTTCTATATTTAATGACTCCTAAATGTCTTTCTCCTAATGATCTAAATACTAATTCTAAAGAATAGTAAAGAATCCTCTTCCTGGTTTCTGAGCTCTGAGAGGCACTCTAGCCTGACTATTGTTGAGGAAAAGACAGTCATGGGAGCATGACTCTACTCTTCTGGTCATACAAGAGAAAAAAAAGCAGAGACAAACGAAGAGATGTAAAAAGTTGGGTTTCGTTTTGAAAATACTGCAATCACAGAGTGTTATTGGGTCAACAAAGAGAACTTCGGTGGTTGCCCCACAAAACCAATTATGTAACATGCTCTTTGATAGAATCTAATAACATCTAAAACTTAAACACATTGTTCATTTCTCCACAAAATCATCCTCTTCTTCCTGAATTTCCTTCATCCATAGATGGCACCATTTTCCTAGTTAGCTATACTCCCAACCTCAAAAATGACCTTTGAGTCCTTCAACTCCCAAATACAATTAGTCAACCTGACTGCTTTCACTTTAGATTAGTCTTTAACTAGGTCTTGTAATAGAGAGAGAAGTGGGGTCACAAAGTTTTTCTTGAAAACAAGAAGACCTACCTTTCTCTAATATGTATTGGAGTCTGGGTAAGTCATTTAACCTCTCAATCTGTAGACACTGGCTGAACAAGTTCTGTCTCTGATATATCTTGGAGGTATGAATCTGGGGAAATCACTTAACCTCTTATACTGGCTGAAAGAGTTCTCTCTCTTGGGAATTCACTTTTCCACTGAAATTATAGGTTCAATCACTACTCCCATCCCTACTAAAAGTCTCTTCCATTCCTATACTGCTCTTAGTCTAGTGCAGTGGTGTAATTATTGAACCACTCTTGTGGAACACTACAGCTTATGAAATAAAGTCTAGATTTCATAGGGAGATGTACCTGACTTCAACTAATTTTTCCATGATTATCCTATATATAATTTATTTTCAAATTAAAATGGACTGTTATGTCTGAATTTATCTCATATTTTCTCACCTGTCTATATACATAATTCCCTATATCTGGATTTTACCTCTTGTACCCAAATTCCTTTTGTTGGCAGTCTGTCTGCTCTTCAGGGCTTAGCTCAAATGCCAACTGCAAGAATCTTTCATAATTGCTCATGTTTGTGGCAAATTTTGTCACCTAGTGTCTTAACTTTGTATAATTTTTATTTTTTGTATAGTTTTTATACAAATTTATCATATTCTGATTTACATTATTATTTGTGTACATTTCTTATCAAGTAGATCTGAGACTAACTCTTAGTATTAGAGATAAAAACAACCATTCTGGGCAGAACTCAAATACTCTCTGTCCCTCATAAATAGGATCCCTTTACCTATTTCTCAAGACCACATCCTCGGCTGATCTTTCAAACAGTCCAGTCCTTTCTAATTCAGAGTCCAGCTCAGGCTTCTGGTCCAGCTCAATATCCTGTATCTCTGATAGCTGACACCTGATTCATGTCTGACCACTCTAGTGCTTCTGGTCAGCACTTGAGAATGAATCTTCTGCCTTGAATCCTTTCCCAGATTTTTTGCAGCACTTGACCACCTCCCTGATGCCACCAGCAGTTCTAACATCCAGGGCACAGAAATCTCAAGTGGGGTTAGAATTCACATCTCTTTTGTCTTCCCATTTGAGACAAACATGGGTCAAATGCCTTCCTTAAAGGCACAGCCCTTCACACATTCTCTAATTGTTACTATGGGCAGAGGAGTGAGGAAAGGGAGTAATACAGTGAAGAAGGTTCTACAAATTAGAATTATTTCTTTCAATCAGCTCTGAAGCTATCTATATAAAGAGAAATGAGTTCCTTTTTTCTTGAGAAATAGGATTAGTAATGTAGGAAAAGGGATTTAATATACCAATCTAATTCTTTGTGTTTGTTTACTGAAGACAAGAATGAAAACCAAAACCGAAAGAGATCTGGCAGGAAATCTTCTTACCTCTGACCTTCTAACAAACATCTAGCCTTCACTAAGAAACCACAAGGTAAATATTATAAACAAGCCACCTATGAGTCATTGATCACATCTACCAATGCTATGGATGGATTCAGTTAATAGATTATTTATAGACTACAGTACCAAGAAGTTTTCACTTGTGGGTAACCAGCCACATTGGAGATACCATTCTTTGTCAATTTAGGGGTTTCTTGCAGTCAGTTCAACAACCTAGACTTATGGGAATAAAAAATCACTACAATATGTTATTAAATATTATGAAAAGAAAAATACTGAAAAAGTAATTGCTTTGGGGAGGGGAAAAAACTATAAATTTATTAAAACTTAAAGAAGGAACCTTATACCAAGGAATTTTATACCTATTTTTAATAGGAAAGGGAACTATTTTGGTGGGTATGAAATGGCACTAAATAATATGGAATCTTATGTGATACATATAGGGCACATATACATATATGGGGAAACAAATAGGTACATTTGGCAGCCGTTGTCACAAGTCTGTAATTCAGTCATTATCTGACTCATTGATATGATCCCATTTGGAGTTTTCTTGGCAAAGTTACTGGAGTGGTTTTCCCAACTCATTTTACAGATGGGAAATTTGCCTGGGGTCACACAGCTAGGGTCTGAAGCTGGATTTAAACTTAAGAAGAGGAGTCTTTGAAGCAGCTAGGTAAGGCAGGGAAATAGAGCCCTGTGGGCCCTGGCATCAGGAAGACCTGAGTTCAAATGAGACCTCAGACACTTAATAATTGCCTAGCTGTGTGACCTTGGGCAAGTTATTTAAACCCTTTGCTTTAAATAAATAAATTTTTTTAAAAAGAAGGGTAGTCTTCCTGGCTCTAGGACTTGGCACGCTATCCACTACATTGCCCAGTTGCCCAACAATAATAAAAGCAAAAAAAGTTCTGCCAATTAAACAATATGGAAATTTTCCATGCTTTAGCTCCATAGATCTGGAAATTACTCTTGCCAGAAATAGAAAGTGAAGAAGAAAAATGCCCAAAGGAAAAGGCAAATTTGAACACTATGGATGACTTCCAGTATGACTTGGAAATGATAAAGAACCACAAGAAACTCTAGCTAGCCAAATTTGATATAGTAGTAAAGAATTAGAAAGTGTATGCTCATCAACTGGGAAGTGGGTCACATAAGATCTTGGCATCATAGATTTAGAGGGAGAGGCACTTCAGACATCATATAATCCAAGCCTTCCATTCTACAGATGAGGAAAATGAGACCCCCACAGAGATTAAAAGACTTCCCAAGTCACACAAATGTGATCATTTTAATTTTTATAGTGTTTGATGTTACAGTTATGATAGGGCAACCAGATGGTTCAGTAGATCTGGAGTCAGAAAAACTCCTGAATTCAAATTCAAATTGCTAGTTGTGTGACCTTGGGCAAGTCTACTTAATCCTTGCCCAGAGTTATATAGCTAGGAAGTATCTGAAACCAGATTTTAACTCAGGAAGATGTCTTCCTGATTCTGAACCAGTATTAAGAAAGTCTATTCTCACATAAAAACTTTCTTCACCCAGATCATTTTTAGGTATGTGTATCTATGTATATGTGTGCCTGTATATATGAATTATATATTCCTGCATACACATATATAAACATGTACATGTAAACATACATATTTACTTTTATATTTAGGTTTGAGAGATATATATGTATATATATATATATATATACACATACATATATGTTTGCTACATGAACTCCAACTTTAAGTGTTTTCTTTCCTCAACACATCTCCTTTCCTCTCTCAGGTGAATTTTTGCCTCCTTTAGGACAAACCTCTATCTGTTGTAATACAGAGTGTGAATATGCCTTCTTTTTGCCTACTTAACATGTTACAATATAACAAAGCTTTTATTTGTACTAGCTCCCTGAGTATCAATATCCTATAAATTCCCAAACTAAGGTCTGTTAGCAATAAGTAAAAAATGTCAGAGGTAGAATTTGAACACAAATGTTTTTCACTATACTATATAATGAAACTTTATTCTGATACAAAATTGATAAATGTGAACAATTTAAAGAAACATGTGTGATCTAATACAGAATGAAGTAAGAAGAACAAAGAGAAAAATTTACTTTGGAGAATCTATGGTAGGAACAGAGGACAAATCAATAGTAGGCATAAAATTTTAAGGGGGGGCTTAAAAAAATTTTAAAAACAACTAAAAATACCAGTAATTTGCTGGAGAAAATCAAGGGGAAAATAAAAATATAGCTTCATAGCAGTGACTGACATATTAGAAGGTTTATGATCCAAATATTTAACAACCCAAACAATTACCTATACAACAACTACCACATCAAGGTACTGTGGAAAGTACCAAGATAAAGAAGACATGGCCTCTCCCCTCAAGTTGCCTCTAACCTACTAAGAGAAATAAGTCATGTGAACAAATATTTTAAAAATACAATAAACTATAAAGATAAAAGGGTGATAATACAAAAGTGGTAGAGATCAATTCCAGCTAAGGGTATAGAAGAGAAGCTACAAAAGTTTTCATATAAGAGGTGGCCTTTGAACTGGGCATTTTATATAATATATATATATATATATATATATATATATATGTATGTATGTATATACATATATATATCTGATAAAAAAGTAGCATTTTATCAGAAAAAAATTTGATGGGAAGGGGAATTAAAAACAGAAAAGTGAAATAAACAAATCCATAAACTTGGTAGAATGAAAGGAGGTATAGGAGGAGAGTCGGTAATCTAATTTAGCTTAAAGCACAGAGTGATGTGACATAATTCAAGGAATATAAATTGAAGTTGAGATTTTGTTCAGTAAACAGTTGAAGAGCTACTGAAGGATTCTTAGCAAAGGCATGATTTGACTAGAGCTGTTTCTATTGAAGAATTAATCTGAGATATTTGTCCCAGAGAGATTATATAAGCAAGAGAAACAGAAGTCGAGAAGAGTACTTCTGTTTTAATAAAGCATAGAACCATAATGTTGGAAGGAACTTAAATATCTACTCTAAACCCCTCAATTCACCCATGAATAAATGTGAACTCTGAGATATTAAATTTTTGACTCATAAACACAGTACATTAGTTGAAAAACTGGGAGTGGGATTAAAACCTACATCTCCTGAAGTCTAAGACTATATTTGTAATAGTAAAAAGATGATGAGAACTTCAACAATGGTAACTGCAGTGGAAATTGGAAGGAGATGATAAGGAGGGGGAAGAGAAGAAGGAGGAGAATGATGGAGGAGGAGAAAAAGAAGAAGTCTAAGGCTATATTTATAATATAAAAAGATGGGGGCTTCTACTATGGTAGAGGTAGTGGAAATTGGAAAGAGATGATGATTATGATGATGAAAGAACAACCACATCAACAAATATAGAAAAGAAAACAAAAGAGCATGGCCTTAACAGTTGCAAGAGAAATAGGGAGGAAGAGGGAAGGATGTAAAAAAGAATTTTGAGGAGATGAACATGAATGTGTGGTAATTCTCTGAGTGGTGCCATTAGGAGAAACAGAAAAGTCAGAAGGAGGAAGATTGTGGGGGGGAAGAAGTGGAATTAAATTTTTTTTTTCATTTTAGACATTTCATGTTTATTATGCCAAAGAACAAGTAAGATGTAGTAAGGACAGATCTGGGGCATAGTAAAGAAATCAAATTCAGAGATATAAATTTCCCATTAAAAAATCAATCAAAATCTAAAAAACAGTGATTATGAACACTATATTCCATAAGATTTTATAGAAACAAATGCCTGAATGTACTTGAAATAGAAGGCAGAACTTATATAAATAAAATTCATGGGCTACCAAAGAGGAACCATAAATTTAACTGATCTGGAAAAGAAGTCACTAAATACTAAAGCTTCAATGTCAAAAAAAGACAAGATCAAATGACAAAGAGTAATCCATTCATTTACCCAAAAACAAGAATTTAATTTTTCACAAAATTACTCAATTATTGTGAGAAATGAAAGATATTAGAACATGTTATACCAAGAAGCAAAGAAAACCAACTTTTGTACCACCCAAAAGATGCTCAACCTGCAAAGCTAAGTATAATTCATGAGAAAAGTTACTTTTTCAATATTAGAGTAATTTATTCCTTCCTAATAAAATGCATAAGGTTTTTCTAGACAATTGATTTTTAAGTCTAGAAACCTATTGAAACTTAAGCAAAACTTAAAAACAATTAAAAAATAAAAAAATCTCTAAGTTTACCTGCTCAATGAGGTACTTAAGGTTATTGGAGTTTTAAAATAACACTTAGGGGACAGCTAGCTGGTGCAGTGGACAGAGCACAGGTCCTGGAGCCAGGAGGACCTGATCAAAACCAAAAAGTTATTAAATAAATAAATAAATAAATAACAATAAAAGTCAGTGAAAATACAAACATTAGGAACATGAGGGAAGCTAACCTATTGGCTTTTCCTTAGGAAAGAAAGGACAAAAGAAGTTTAATTTGAAGAGGTTAGGATGAGCAGTGAACTATTATTTCTTTAAATCAAATGAAGGTTGATTAAACAAATAAGTAAGTGGGTGATTCTTTAAAAAACAAAACAAAACAAAAAACAACTCCTATCTGTACTGGAGGAAGGAGCATTAAAAGTATATGGAGGATAAAGTGAAGCTAGGTAGTTCAGTGGATAGTGTACCAGACCTAATCTCAGGAACACTTGAGTTCAAATTCAGACTCAAACTCTTACCAAACCAAGAAGTCACTTAGCCCTCAGTTTCCTCATCTGTAAAATGAGCTGGAAAATAAATAGAAAAACCATTCCAGTATCTTTGCCAAGAAAATGCCAAGGGAACATAACTGAATGGACATGAATGAACAACAACAAAATCCTAGAATCTGTGGAAAATGGAAAAGGGGGACATGGAATTTAGGTAAATGAAAATATTATGATTGGATTACTACAAACAAAACAGGCTCTGATGAATTTTTTAAGGAGAATTTTTGAAGGAGAAAAAAACAAATTTAGCAGTTTTTACTTTTTTATTTTCTCATAAATGAAATATAGAATGAATTAGAAAACAAAACCAAAAAAATTCCTGTTTATAAAATATGCAAACTTCATTGAGGCAAAAAGACCAAATTTTAATAAAAATCACCACCCTCGTTAGCAAAGGGGTCAATGAGAAGTATAATTTTCCCAGATAGAAAGAAAGTTAAGGGTCAAGGAAGAAGGAAGACCAGAAAATTTTGAATTCTGAGAAGAAAAGAAACAAAGGGTGTGGGTGTGTACCACTTACCTACCAATTATAAGAGAAAGGTACTCCTTTCCCCTATATACAATCATAAACATTAGTCTTGTATGGCAACTGATTTCATTCTATTTAAACAGTGAGTGTTTGTCCTTCATTTTTGAAGAGGTCCCTGAATCAGGGAGGTGATGTCATGACAAGCACATGAATTGGATTTGAGTGAGGGGCTGTGCAAAGTTGCCAGCCTTACTTTCTCCTCCAGAGCCTTCTTGGGTCCAGTGACCAGATATGAATCAGGACAACTGGAGATGGATCTGGATGCCAGGCAGTCAGGGTTAAGGGACTTGCCAAAGGTCACACAATTAGTAACAGTCAGGTACCTGAGACTAGATTCAAACTCCCATCCTCCTAACTCCCCTATTTAAAAAGTGAACTGTCTAAGCAGAATCTTGCCACTTCCCTGATGCCACCACCATTGGGAGCTGGTGAATTTAAGACTCTCTACTTCCTTTTCTCCCCAGCCCCCAACTTCATTGCTTTCCTGACAAACTGGTATCATTTCAACCTCAGGAATTTCCAGCTCTCCTAAAATATTGCTTGTTTAGTTACCAATAGTACAGTGATAATGAACTTTGTCTTTAAATAAAGATCAGTTGGGTTTTTATTGTATTCTGAGTGTTTACTATAAAGGAATAGACCATGCTGGGGGAAGGACCAAAGGGAAGCCCTGACAGCAACTGTCCTAGACTTAACCCCAGGTCTATATATTAAACTCTCTTTTTGCTGACATAAAGGAAAATTTCAAACCCAAATATATATTACAGAATATTAAGGAGACTTAAAATAGTGAAATTTGAAGAATACAGATTAAATAGCACTTATTAGAAAATGTATTTCTCTAAATACTTGCATAAAAAGAGAAAATGATAGGAATAATTGATTGCATGTGCAATTTAGAAACTAGAAAATCAACAAATTCATAACCCTGTGTTTTCAGATCCTGCTCATTGTGCCAATTGTTTTGAGATAGTCCTTGGGCATAGAGGAATCCCTCCTGGGAGGATGTACGGTTTCTCTGATGATCCTGCCTTCTACAACAGGTCTCACAGTCCCCATAGTAGGTGTCCTTGTATGGGTACCTATATCTAAGGTAAAGCCAGTGGACCAGTCAAAGACATTAGAGAAAAACACTCCTTAAAGAATTTGGGTGCTGAGAATAATTTGTAAAACAATGGGAGTCAGTTCAGTGAAAGATGTATTGTAAGCAATAGGGAAGAGGGGAAAGGTAGAAAAGAAAAAAAAAAGGGGGACCAAACTTTCAATTCAGGCTTTTACACTATAATATATAATATAACTCTTGTAAGGGTATTTCTGTTTTGGGAGCTCAGAGACACACGTCCATTCATTAGGAAAGGGTGCTCCAGAGGGAAGAAGCACTCTTGCTGGGGGGGGGGGGGGGGGGGGGGCTATACTCCAAAGTTCCTCTGAGAGTAATTTTGGATGGCTTCCCTAGAGCTTGCCATATTGAGTATCAGGGGTCAGGGCAAAATATTATTTTGGGGTTTGTTATCAGGGAGAAAAAATAAGCTGGTGGCAAACAAAATGTTATTTGGGGAATATAGCTATGCTAACCTCAAAAAAAAAGTTCTTGTCAGTAGTTTTCCATGAATATGTTCAATAAGCTTACAGTCTCCCTTAAGGGGAGTCATGAAGTCTGTCAAAACCATCAGGCCTAATCTTATGGCAAAAACTTCTGTGCATAGCTTCTATAAGTTACAGTTTCCAAAAAGGGGAAAATATGGTGGTCTCAAGACCACGAGGTCTGATCTTAAAACATACACAAAAGGAAAATCTTAAAAATTATAAGAGTAACAGGGTCAGACACAAGCAAGAAGAACCTAAGATGCGATCAACCCACATGGGGAAAATAAGGAGCTTATTTCTGAGTTGTGATGATGTGAAATCTAAATATCTTAGAGAAACTGAAGTTTCATAGATATCCTGCTTCTGATCAGTTAGGTACAGTAAATAAGAGGCTCTTCAATTGGATGCAAAAGCATTTAAAAGGTTTCAGATGCTTTGTGTCATCTCTTGCCTGGGTCCTTTCTGTTTCTCTGTTTAAGGAATGAAGTCTGAATTCTTCCCCAAATAGTGTCTGTTGAGAGACCATGCTGTAAGCCTTTCTATCAAATTGTTAATATACACTTATTTAATAATGCCATGCTTTTCAAAAATAAAGGAAGAAGATACCTTGTTAAACTCTTTTAATGAAACCAATAGGGTTCCTATCCTTAAACCAGTGAGAACAGAGAAAAAGATCAATGTCATTAATGGCTGGTATAAAATAATCAAAATAGGGACAGATTATAGGATTTATAAAGAAAAATATGATCAAGTATAAAAGGAATGCAATGGATCAATATTAGGAAAACAATATAATAGAAATTAATGCATTTTATTTGTTTTCAGGGTTTTTGATCATTTTAAAAGCATGGTTGGGGCAGCTAGGTGGCGCAGGTGATAGAGCACTGGCCCTGGAGTCAGGAGTACCCTGAGTGCAAATCGGACCTCAGACACTTAATAATTACCTAGCTGTGTGGCCTTGGGCAAGCCACTTAACCCCACTGCCCTGCAAAAACCTAAATAAATAAACAAACAAACAAATAAATGAATGAATGAATGAATGAATAAATAGATAGATAGATAGATAGATAAATAAATGAGTGGATGAGTGAATAAATAAATAAATAGATGAATAAATAAATAAATAAATAAACAAATGAATGAATGAATGAATGAAAAAATAAATAAATGAATAAATGAATAAATAAATAAATGAAAGCATGGTTGTTGTGACCACAAGAAATGGGCCTAGGTCCTAGTTTATTCACTTCCATTTAGGATGAAGGGACTGGAGTCTCTGATATTGTGAGGTTTACAAGGTCTCAGGAAGATGCTATGGCATGTTAGCCTTCCAAAGTCTAGGTCTGCAGCCAGTTCAGCCCTGAAGGGCAAGGAGTGACCTCCCACCTCCCAGGGAGATGTAAGCTGTTGCCCATGTTCTGGAATCAGAGCACCATGAGCTACAATACTTACAAAGATTATTGGAAAAACCCCTGGGCAGTGCAGAGAAGCTTCAATAAGTTTTGCTAAATTCCTCAACACTTATGAGAACAAAGGGAAGGAATTATTGAGTTGAGGCTTTTATAGGGTCAGACTATTTCATAGAACTCATCTAATTGTGAGCTTGGTAGTTCTAATGTTTGAAAGAGTGTGTCCCCAAGATGTAGGGGAAGCTGTGGAGAATGATTTGTGTGTTTATTCTTTCTATATCTTTAAAGTAAATATTTCTTTGTAAAATCTAGTTGATTTTAAGTGTTATAAAGGAACTGAGGTGTTGCTAGTCACTTACAGGGGGTAACACAGTCAATAAGGATTCCAGCTGATGGCAATAGAGAAGAGAACTCTGAGAGTCAGAGTGGTCAGCCTGGCTTTGAGTGAGTCAGAGATAATATTGACTCACATGGTAACAGAAATATAGGAAATAAATACTTGAACAAATAAACAAAACAAAAGACCATATTTAAAAGATTAACAAAAGGCAGCATGAAGTCTAATTCTAATTTTTAAGTCAAAAAACCTGAGTTTAATTCCTGCCACTGACATATACTGGCATTTAAACTCTCAGTCCCTGCAAGATTATATGTAATTTACAGGAGAAGTGTTGGTTTTCATTGATAGAGGGAGTTTCTACCCTGGTATCCCTATTGCTAGTCTATACTACACAACTGGACTCTCAGCAAACAAAATTGATAAACTGTTAGCAAATTTGAAAACATGGTAAAACTAAACTGTCAGCATCTTTAAAATAAAACACTTCACAGCATTTAAGAAAAAATTAATAAAATGAGCTGAAACAACCATGCTTTAAAAATGATCAAAAACCTGAAAACAAATAAAATCAATGAATTTCTATTATAAATATTGTTTTCCTAATATTGATCCATTGCATTCCTTGATCACATTTTTCTTTATAAATCCTATAATCTGTCCCTATTTTGATCATTTTATACAAGCCATTAATGACATTGGTCTTTTTCTCTGTTCTCACTGGTTTAAGGATAGGAACCCTATTGGTTTCATTAAAAGAATTTAGCAAGGTATCTTTTTGAAAAGCATGGCATTATTAAATAAGTGTATATTAAAAGTTTGATAGAAATCATATCTTTACCTTGTTCTAGAGTTAAGATTTCTTTTCCTGATCATCATCATTATCATTAGTCTGGAATTTATTGAGTCTTTTACAGAACCCTGAGAAGTTAAATATATAGCACTGGGTCACACAATCCTTCCCAACTCTGGGGCTGACTCTCTAATAGCTATAGCAAACTACCTCACACTGGATCACTTAAATTATCTCTTCTTTCTTTTGCTAATTTTTGCCATGTATCTATACATTCATAATCTATGTTCATATTTATATACATATTCATGTGTCTATTGTACACATATTTTACATATATGAAATGAGGCATGCATAGTGAATAGAAAACCTATTTGGAATCAGAAAGATGGCTCAACTGCCATATCTGATGCATATTGACTGTGTGAACTTGGGCACTTAATCTCTGGGTTTTATATATATGAATCTACTCAACCAGGAATTCCCTGTGCCACTGAAATAATAAGTCCCAATTCCAACTCTATATAAATATATATACCTATATATGCATACATAAATATATGCATCTCCCAGGGAGATATAAGCTGTTGCCCATGTTCTGGAATCAAAGCACCATGAGCTACAATACTTACAAAGATTATTGGAAAAACCCCTGGGCAGTGCAGAGAATCTTCAATAAGTTTTGCTCATATACATGCATAGTTCTGATGTCAATCCACATGCAGATATATGCATATACACATATCTAGGGGGAAAAAAGATTGACATTACTAACAATGTAAAACATCAGGTTAATTTTCTGGAACAGAATACATACTAGTAAAGTAGATCAGTGCAATTAACTATATGCGGATGACTTAGAAGGCAACACATTGCAGTTTTTTATAGATATGATGATATTAAGTTGTTCTTATTGTTGTTCAGTCATGTCCAACTCTTGATGACCCCATTTGTTGTGAGTTTCATGGCAAAGATACTAGAGAAGTTTACCATTTCTTCTCATTTGGTAGATGATAAATAAAGGCAGAGATTAGTGACTTGTCCCGAGTAAGTATCTGAGACCAGATTTGAACTCAAGAAGCTGAATCTTCCTGACTCCAAATCTAGCACTCTACCACTATATTACTTTCAAGGATAAAGGAACATAATTTAGCAGAAAACAGTTTTAAATCAATAACTTACAATAAATATCCCAGTAGATTATAAATGGACAAACCACCTCTATATAAGAATGTTAATCATTAAAAAATATATTAGAAGGAAGATTATAGCTTTCTTTCACATCTATGGTTTGGAGAAGAATTTGTAAGTAGATATAATATACAGAGTATTTAAAAGATAGCATTATAAAGATGAATATTTTAAAATTGAGTTCACTTCTGTTACTTTTAAAATTTTCAAATGAAATCAGTACAACTAGAATTAAGAAAAAATTCAGACTCATAAGAAATAGCAAAACGTATGAAGCATTAACACTATCTGTAAAATTAAGAGCCATGACCCAAGGTAACTAGGTAATGAAGTAGATAGGGTGACAGGCAGGGAATGAGGAAAACTTTTATCTTCATTATTTTTCCAATTACATATAAAGAAAATGGTTTTCAACACTCATTTTTTGTAAAATTTTGAGTTCCATCTTTTTCTCCCTCCTTCCCTTCCATTCCTCTCCCCTTGATATCACATAAACTGATTGCAGGGATCCATTGGATTTTATTTTTCATTTTATAAACATATCTTTCCTTTTTCTAGAATATGGCAGGAAAGCAGGGAGGGTTTCAATATGACTTTTTTACATGGAAGAAAAACTACTATAACTATTCTTAAATATTGACACATGTATATTGTGATTATGGCTTAAGCTAAAAAAGGAAGAATGGAGATCAAATCTTTAAAGCATTTGGTATAAGGCATTAGAATTGAATCACCATGCAAGGCCTTGAAATTAGGAATATCTTCTTATGTACAAGACCTAGAGAAAGAATGCCTTTTGTTAAACTGTGAATGATTTGGGGGAATGTAATATGCTAAATGTAATAAGGAGTCAGACAGGACCCTAACTGTGTCATGAAAATTAGTTGAATCAGTGTCACACTATAAAAAGAAATATAAAGAAATAAAGACATTTATACATTGTTGTTGTTTGTTTTTAATTTTCAAAGAAGACCAACGACATCACAGGGTGATGTCTTGACCGGTGCCTGGGTTGAATTTCAAACAGAGTTTCACAAACTTGCCAGCCTCTCTCCCTTACAGTCATAGAAGCCCAGTAGCAAAACAAAAGTCAAGTGATGATCCAGGATGCAGAAGTGGACTTTGGTCTTTGATGTCTGATCAAGCTCTTTACTCCCCACAGTGCCTGCTTTAGCCATATTCATGACCACTGGAGCAAATTGTTCCAACAAGTCTTCACATGCTTGGGGTAGACATCCCTAACTCATCAACAGGTTTGAGGCCTGTAGGTTACCCTCAATCTGATTTAACTTGTCTGATGGGATGATTTTCCTGAGTGATCATTACACATTTTATAGCTTCTCGGAGTCACAGGTGAGAGTTGAGTCCCAGGGGGTACCAAAGAAGGATAAAGAATCTTGAAAAGAGGGGTGGCTAGGTGGCATAGTAGATAAAGCACCAGCCTTGGAGTCAGGAGTACCTGAGTTCAAATCTGGTCTCAGACACTTAATAATTACCTAGCTGTGTGGCCATGGCCAAGCCACTTAACCCCATTTGCCTTGCAAAAAAAAAAAAAAAAAGAATCTTGAAAAGAGCCCAGCAAGCTCTCAACACTAAAGGTACTAGTCCTCCCTGAACATACCATACACCCAGAGCAGCTAAGTGGGGCAGTGTATAGAGCACCGTCTCTGGAGTCAGGAGTATCTGAGTTTAAATCTGACCTCAGACACTTAATAATTACTAAGATGTGTGGCCTTGGGCAAGCCAAAACTCTTAAAAAAAAAACCCATACCATATACCCAAAAGAAATTTATATGAAGACATTTTAAATGAAGAAGATCTGTCACTGAAGAAATAAGAATAAAATTTTAAACTCTCCTTAAAGGGAGGAATTGTTTGAATGTGCTATGAGACATATAGTAAAGTAAGTCAACATTTGGAGAGAAAAAGAAGTTGGATAATACAAAGACTTCACTTATTCTGTCAAACAACTAATTCTCTCAAGGGAAAGGATTTCATGCTCATCTAAAAGGAAATGATTTAACTCCTCAACTGGACATACCACTAAAAAAATTCAACGGTAGAAAACAAAAGAAATAATAATAGGAAGTCTCAACTTTGCCCATGTTCTGGAATCAGAGCACCATGAGCTACAATACTTACAAAGATTATTGGAAAAACCCCTGGGCAGTGCAGAGAATCTTCAATAAGTTTTGCTCAATTCCTCAACACTTTTGAGAACAAAGGGAAGGAATTATTGAGTTGATGCTTTATGGGGTCAGACTATTTCACAGAATATTATCAGTCAAATCAACAGTGAAGCTGGAAAACTAAGTGGATCCAAAGACCACTGGGCTTTAGATGATGGGCAATTTCTGCTTCAAGTTCACTTGATTGGACTGATAATTTTGATTTGTAGATGTCATAGACCAAAATGTTCTTCCTGGGCCATCTTTCTTGTTCCCTCAAATTATCCATATCAATTCTATTCCTCCCAGCTCCCTATACAACTCTACCTTCTCTTTCCATTGTACACATTGTACCAGCTTATCTTCTTAGGCCATTTATTGCCTGTCATGTATTCTATGCTCCAATCACCAGGATTTTTCATCTTTTGAGTCTACGTCTTTTGTCCCCTCTGCCTATAATGTTCTTCCTCAATACTTCTACCTCATAGAACACCTAAATCCTTTCCAAGTCTCAGTTCAAGTGCCAGTACCAACTTAAGAGTCTAGTGCCCCAAGTTGTGAATTATCTATTATTCTGTATTTATAAAATATATCCTGTAACTACAACTTGATCTACCTCTTACTCTGGGCCCTCTCCAATTCACTGTCATAGGTAAGGTCCCTAAAGGGATACTACTCCTCAGTCTCAAGGTTTTCTGTGGATTGAACTATGACTTATAGTTAGATAGTGTAGTGGATAGACACCAGTCCAGGAGGAACTGAGATCAAATCCAGACTCAGAGATTTGACACTTAATAACTGTATGACCTTGGGCAAGTCACTTAACCCTTGATTGCCTCACATCTAGAGTCATTTCCAGTTGTCCTGATACATATCTGGTCAATAGATCCAGATAACTCTGGAGGAGAAAGTGAGGCTTGTGACTTAGCACTGCTTCCCCTCACTCAAATCCAATTCATGTGCTTGTCATAGTATCATATTCCTGATATCATGGTTTTCTTTGAGACTTCCTATTTTGGGGTTTATCCCAAGGATAAACATAAAAAATAGACAAATATGGAGTATAGTTATGCAAAATATAGTAACAGAGATGCTTACAATTAGGGAATTCATTAGATTAAGGCAACTCTTACCCTTGGCCATGCAAAGCCTGAAATCTTCTCTCATAATATTCTCATATTGTTTTAAGTTTCTCTTCAAGCTAGTGCCCTTTACTAGGCCTATTTTCTACACCTACTTCTCTCTGCAACTTAATTTCCTCTCTGCAACTTAAATTCCAAAGTCAAGGTTAGCTTTGTTGTTGACTATCAGAAATCACATTCCTCAGAGTGGATTTAATTGTTTTAACTCTCTGAACCTCATCCTTCACTGGATATGGTGTTTGACACTGGGTGGATTAGAGGAGGACTGGGAAAAAGGATGCAGAAAAAAATCCCTTTTCCAAGGAGACAAAAAGTAATTCCTTTCTTTAGGGATAGATTCATCTTATAGACTTTCTTCTCCTTTACTATCAGGGGTCATACTCTTTGGAGCTATTTACTACCTTAATTGCCTCCTAGGAAGCATCTTGATTTTGAAGAGCCACCAAGGGTGTGGCAAATCCTTGGTGAGTCAATGCCTATCTCTCTAATTGCATCAATTTTATTGAGAAACTCTTGATACCTTTCAAATTAAGGGGGTTAACAGAGTAGGAACTCTTCTTTGTCATTCAATCCTGCTTACTTCATGACCCCATTTGGGATTTGCCATTTCCTTCCCTACCTCATTTTTATAGATGAGGATCTGAGGAAAACAGGATTAAGTGATATGCTCAGGGTCACACAGCTAGTATGTGAGGTCAGCTTTGAATTCATGAAAATGAGTCTAGGCCAAGTACTATCCACTGCATCACCTACTAAACCCTTCCTTATAGTTTATGACCTTAATTCCTTTCTCTGTTACAGTCCCCTTATTTTCTGTGATTACATCAGATGATTAGGTCTGTTTTGATCAACTTCCCCACACTCACCTTCCAACTGCATATTTTCTATGAAAATATTGTATTCCCCTAGTGAAATGTAAGGACAGCAACAATTCTACTTTTGTATTTGTATTTCCAGATCTAAGCACAGGACCTGGCACCCAGTAGATATTTAATAAATATGAATTGATTGATCCCAATTCTATAACTAGAGAAATTGATGCTTAGAGATTTAAGTGACCTGTCCAAGGTCACAGTTAGCTATACCTGAACCCATTTCTTCCAGTTTCAAATATATTCTTTCAATAAAATCTACTCTTGATTCTCCACTCTTTTTTCTTAACCCCTTTCCTCCTCTTCTCCTTTTTTTCTTTTATGTTTTCTTCCCCATTAGAATGTAAGCTTCTTGAAGGCAAGGACAGTCTTTTTGCTTTTATTTTAATCACCAGCACTTAATATAGTTCCTATCTCTTACTAAGCTCTTAATAAATGCTTGTTGACTTGGCTTGTTGATTCAACTAAAACTCAGCTCATCATTCTCCTTTTCTCCTATAACCACCAAAATTCTTTAAGTTTCTTCAAGAAGGTAATTGTTGGTCAACTTTGTTACTACACAGATACATTCATAGGATTGAGAGCTGGAAGCTTATGGGGGATTTACAGAGATTTGCAGCAAGTCATATGACAACTACTTCTTAAGTAAAGATAAGATAAATTATCTTGGTCTCTTCAGGGCATAGGGAAAATTTGATATTCTTACCATACCTAACTGCAAAAGGAGAACAATAGGTCACAGATAAGATAGGATTAGTCAATATGCCCAAAGCTTCTGTCTCACATAATTCCCTAAAGCAGTGAAACCTAATACAAAAGGGAGGATAGAGTGGGATGGAGTATACTATACTACATAGATTCTGGGGTTTCTATAGAAACCAATTAGGGCAGTTAATTCAAAAGAAGCTGGAAGGTAAGTTCTATCCATCTGTGGACAAGTTGTATGTCTAGAACTGTCAGTGCAGCAAACTGCTTCTGATTCCTTAATTGCAGTCTACCCCTCCCACCAACTCCTCAGGACTTGTTCTTGGACTCTGTTTCAAATACTGCAACTGCCTTATAACCTGAAGTTCTAATATCTGGTATCCTTACTGGCTAGCTCAACATTGACCCCTACTTCAAGCATTTGTGTTGGTTGATGTTTATGTCAATAATGAAGAAAACAGGTATGGGGAGGAGGAAGGGAATTGTGACCCATTTCTGGCCACTAATTTTCAAACAGTGGAGGATAACAGTGCATATTCCTCTAGGATTTTACCTTAACATTTATTACAAAGGTAAACATAATGAAATACTAAATTTTCTGGTTGCTTCAATTTAAAATATTCTGTATCACTACCAGGACCCTTTTATGAGATATAGTCTTAATACCTAAACCAGGGAAAGAAAAAACACAAAAGGAAAACTAAAGGACAATATCATGAATAAATATTGACTCAAATATTTTCAACTAAATCCTGTCAACCAGACTATAATGATTTAACCAAGAAATCATTCATGAAAAAGCCAAATGGAATTTATAGCAGGGATGTAAGGAGGGATCAACATTAGTAAAATAATCAACATAATAAATTATATTAAAAAAATCAAAATATCTAAAACCATATGATCATCTCAATAGAATCAGACATAGCCTTTGACTCTCTCCCCTTTATGCCAAGAACTCTAAAATACAGGCAAGCTGGACCTATTTTTCTAAATAACATAAAAAGTATCTTTCTAAAACCAAAAGCAAGCATCATATGCAGTAAATATGAAAGTGAAGCACAGATGTCTACTCTCTGTATTTTTATTTGATATAGTTTTGTAAATGCTACTAACAGCAATAAGACAAGAGAAACAAATTAGAGGCAGAAAGATACGTTAAAAAAATAAAACTATCCTTATTTGCTGATGACATAATGGTTTATTTGGAAAATCCTAGGGAATCAATAAAGATACTAATTGAGACAATAGCTTTAGTAAAGCTCCAGACTACAAAAATAAATCCTATATTTCTATAGAAAAGCAACAAAACACCAGAAACACTAAGGGAAAATCACATTCCAGATAACTGTAAAATGCATAAAATAACTGGGGATTGCCTTTTCAACAACATAAAAGATTTATTTAATTAAAAAGTTCTCCAGCAACATGGGGGGGGGGGGGGGTGATGATCAACCTTGATGGACTTGCTCATTCCATCAGTGCAATAATCAGGGACAATTTTGGGCTATCTACAATGGAAAATACCATCTGTACCCAGAAAGAACTGTGGAGTTTAAACAAAGACTGAAGACTATTACTTTTAACTTAGGAAAAAAACTGTTATCTTATTATGTAATTTTGCTATCTCTTATACTTTATTTTTCTTCCTTAAGGAATTATTTCTTTCTCATCACAGTCAACTTAGATCAATGTATACCATGGAAACAATGTAAAGATTAATAGACTGCCTTCTGTGGGGATGGGGGAAGGGAAGCAAGATTGGGGGAAAATGTAAAGTTCAAAATAAATAAAATCTTTCTAAAAAAAAAAGAATGTGTGAATAAAAAAAATTCCACACAGGAAAAAAGAAGTTCTCCTTAAAGAAATAAAGAATAACTTAAATCACTGAAAGGGTATTCAGTGCTCATGGCTAGGTCATCCTAATGTAATGAAAATGACAATATTATTTGTACTTTTTAATTAATTATAGTTTTAATTCCATGCCAATCAAATTATTAAGGGGATACTTTATCAAAATTTATTAAAAAATAATAACAAAATTCATTTGAAAAAATAAAATAATATTAAGAGGAATGATAAAAAGAAGTAAAGACAAAAAAAAATAATATTTTAAACATTCTGATTTTGGTTGAAAAATAGAGAGATAGATCAAGGGAATAGACTAGACAAGGAAGAAGCAGCAACAATAGAACTCAATAACCTAATATTTGGGAAAAGGGAAAAATATAAAATACCTAGGAAAAACTTCCCAATTTGATTTAAAAAAATAATGGAAAAATTGAAAAGCAGTCTGGTAGACATTAAACTTTGACTAACACCTTATTCCATATTCCACACTCTATTTGAAAAGATAATATGACTCTGTGCTAAGTGCTTTACAAATATTATTCTTATTCAATAAGGTTTAAAGAAAATACCTAGAAGAGGTCAAATTGAAGTTAAGAAGGCAACAAATATAAGTGAGATAGTTTTGGAAGTAATGGGATGAATTATATACATCCTAAAAAAAAGTATAATGAAATTTGTGACTTCACACAATCTTTTTTCTATACTTCTTTGTATATGGAAATGCTTGTATTTATCATCTTCAGAAAACTATAGAATCATTGAAAATTGCAATAAAAATGCGTGACAAATAATTAAAGAGCATTCTATTAAAGAAACAGATCATATATTTTTCATAGGTATGGAGATAAATGCCTAATCAAACAAAAGATAGAGGCAATTACTGATTACTTGAAACTGAAAAGCTTCTGTACAGACAAAATTAATGCACCCAGAATAAGAATGGAAGTGATTAATTGGGGGGGGGAGGAAGCTTCATATCAAATATCTCTGATAAAGTTTTGGCATTTGAGACATAAAGAATTAATAAATAGATATAAGATTAATAGTCATTCTTGATAGATTAATGGTCAAATGATAAGAACAAAATTTTGAAAGAATTGCAAAGTATTCAAAACTACATGAAAGTATATTCCAAATCACCAATAACAAGATTTTACAAATCAAAACAACCCATCTGACAAAAATGACTAAAAATATAGCAATAGGGGGCAGGTAGGTGGCACAGTAGATAGAGCACCAGCCCTGGAATCAGCTGTACCTGAGTTCAAATCCAGACACAATGTTTGCCTAGCTGTGTGACGTTGGGCAAGTCATTTATTCCTATTATCATAAATAAATATATATATTTTGAAAAATAGCAATAGTAAATTTAGGAGGAGTTATGAAAAAGCAGGTCAGTAAAGCACTGATTAGAGTACAGAACCTGAATTCAGGAAGACTTATCTTCATGAATTCAAATCTGATCTGAGATATTTAACTAGCTCTTTAGCCTTGGACAAGTCAATTAACCCCGTTTCCTCAATTTCTTCTTCTGTTAAATGTGTTGGAGAAGGAAATGGAAAACATTCCAGTATCTTTGCCAAGAAAACTCCAAATAGGGTCACAAAGAGTCAGACACAGCCAAAATGACTAAACAAAAAAAGACATGGAAGGACAAGATAGATAAATTATTACATTGTTGGTGGAACTGTGAAATGGTACAGTCTTTTAAAAAGCAATTTGGAATTATGTAAATAAAGTGACTAAAATGTATAAACCTTTTAAACCAGAGATTCCATTTCTGGTATTGTATCCTAGGTTAAACCATCAATAAAAAGAAAGTCTTCAAATACTCCAAAATATTTATAGTAGTCCTTTTGGTTATAGCAAATAATTAGAAACAAAGCATATGACCATCAACTGGAAAATGGCTAAAAAAATAATAAATATAATGGAATACTACTATGTTACAAGAAATTATGTGTGTGATAGACACAGTGAAGTATGAAACAATCTATATGAAATCGAAGTAAGCAGAAGCAAGACAACAATATATACCCAAGTACTACAGCAATGTAAATAAAAAGAACTACACACCAAAAATCCAAATGAAATCCAACAAAATTATAAAAATCAAGCAGGACTCAAATGAAAAGAAGATATCCCCCAACCACTCCCTTCCCAAAAGTGGGAGATCTACAGGTTATACATTACATGTTTTCAGATTTTTTCAATATATTGATCAGTTGTGCTGGGGGGGTGTTCCTCTCTAAAAATGTGTTTTTTATATGGGTTGGTGTTCAGGGTAAGAAATATTTAGGGGAAATTATAATGATATAAGAAAGAGCAGATATCAATAAAAAAATTAAATTTAAAAAAATAAAATGTTCTGTACCAATGTCATCATAAACTATCCATGGGCTCATGAAATGAAGATAGCCATGTGAGGGCATATTATCTCTATCTACCAGCAAAAAAAATTGATATACCCTCTATCTCAGTACATGATTTTGAATATATGGATATTACATACATCAAAGATCTTGCGATCAAATGGAAGAGGGGAGAAGAAGAGCAATGATAAAATATGTATAACATTCATGATACATGAAATGTCTAGAAGACTTGAGTAATTAACTTAATCAATCTCATTCCACTTTAAAGTAAATGATAAGCTGTCCAATCAATTAATTTCTCTCACAGTCCTAGACAAAGTATATAAAAAAGTCTTTGAAAATCATTTGATGAAGTGAAATGATGCCAGAAAGGAAGCTTTTTTTAAATTTACAATTGGCTGAGGGATTTCATTTTGTACCCTCTGAATCCTATATTAAAGCTTCTAGGAAACTTGAATCAGAAAATTCCAACAAGGGTGAGCAGAAGAGAGAGAGCATTCCAGCAAACCCCTAAGGAAAAAAAGTAGGACTGAGTTGTGGCAAGAAAAGAAAATATTAAGAAGATCCTTGACCTTAGAGGTATTTCAGCAAAAATCCCAGGCTGAGGAAAATCCCAAAAAAATACTTGTTCTTTCCCCAATTTCCCTTCCAGATTCCTGTCTATCTTCAGAAAAAATAAAATAATCTACAGTTTTAGTGCCCAACTGTTTGCAGTAAAATGGATTTTCTCTCAACCACAGAGTCTAGGAGTTAACTAGAAATTAATATAAATGTAAATATAGGCAAAGTACTCAATCTTTGCCTAAATGTTAGAATCTCCTAACAGTGGCTAAGAGACTGTGATTGAACTACTAACTTTTCATTTAAAGTAAATTCCCTAAAACTGAAGAACATGAACATATGAACTTTAGTGGCCATTTTATTACCCAGTAATGGCTGGGATAGTAGGGTCAATTCAGTCCTAAAATGAGTTAATTGTTATAATAATGTTACATATCCAAAGGAAAAATCCAGGTGAAGTGCTATAAGACATTTGAAAAGATCATTTTTAGCTTGAGGTCAGGATGAGAGGAGAGAAAAAGGAGAGTTTTCAGGCAAGGATTCTTAAAGGAGAGGACATCTCAGTTGGGATTTTCCTGGGCAGCTATAGAGGATGGAGGAAGTAAATTCATTCCAACCCTTCATAGTCTAGAAGTCAATTCAGTTGAACTACTAATATAACTTCCATGGATAGAAAAAGGAGCTAAATTTCAGTCAAAAGAAACATGAAATAGCCATCTATTGTTTAGTAGAGGTTCAACTCAAGGGAGAACCAATAAATATAAAATAGATTCAAATTTCTGTCAAGAAGAGTTCAACCTCCTCTATTCTATTTTTGACTAAATACATATCATTTGTTCAGGAATGGCATAGCTAATTTTTGGCTCCTCATTTTGAATAAAGTTTCATGTACTTCATATATTTTTTCTTCATTATTTAACAGAAAGAAACAGGGAAAAAGAAAACTTCAGAGTCTTGCTTCTGTACATTCCTTTTAATAAACAAAGAAAAAATTTATTTAAAAGCTGAAAAGGTTTCATAGGTATTTGTTTTAAATATACATGTGATCATGTCACCTTGCCTTTGTTGTTATTTCTCCAAGTCTCCAGCTGTCAAAGCTCACCTCTGATCCCATGTAACCCTCTTATCCAATCAACTCCAGTGCCTCCCTATTGCTTTCGGGATCAAAAATAAAATCCTCTGTACAACTTTTAATGCCCTTTATAACCTGGCTTTTTCACCAGTTTCCTTCTCGCACTTCTCCTCGTATTCTACAATCCAAGGACACTGGCATCCTTAATGTTCTTCACATAATATTCTTCAATTTCCATTTCCCAACTTGTACATTTTCCCTGACTGCCCAAAGCCTGAAATGTTCTTCCTCATCTCTAACTCTTAGCCTCCCTGGATTCTTTCAAACTCAATTCAAGTCCCACCTTAGGCAAAGAAACCATTCCGAGTGCTTAATTTTAGTACCTTCCCTCTTGAGACTACCCTCAAATTATCTGTATCTTGTTGTATATTGTTATTCAAATCTTGTCTCCACTTTAGATCAGAAATTCCTGAAGTGTAGAGATTGGTTTTTTGCTTACTTGCTTACTTTCTTTATTTCTTTTTTAAAATTTATTTCGGGGGGGGGGGGAGGGAAGTAAGATAGGGGGAAAATTGGAAAACTCAAATAATATCTTTAATAAAAAAATTTTTTAATTAAAAAATAAAAGAAGATTGTTGAAAACTACCATTATCTGTAGTTGGAAAAATAAAGAAAAAATTATAAGGGGAAAAAATGATTTCCAGTTTAGCACAGTGATTGAAACATATTGGGACTTACTAAATGCTTGTTGACCCATCTTAAGTCCTATTCCTGTGTATCCTCTTTTCTCCCATCCTCCGGCATCATTTAAAACAAACAGAATCCCAAAACAACATCCTGTTTTCAATCATATTGTTGATTCAGAACCACTTTGAGGTACTCACAGGAGAGGGCTTTAGTCTTAGAAGGGAATTAAGATCACCTAAGTGAGATGGAGATGAGATTTGAGGCTTGAGTTGCTAGAAAAGTTTTAGGATAAGCTATCCTCAGGAAATACAATAGCTAAGTCATTAGTGGATAAAAAAACAAATTGTAAGAGCAGAAAAAAAAAGACTCAAGAGTAGAATCATATTGCACATAGTTAAACTAAATTGGATTATTTACTGTCTCAGGGAGGGAAACAGGAAGAAAGAAGGATAGAATTTGGAACTCAAAAGTTTTTTATGTTAAAAAACTGTTGAACATGTAACTGGGGGAAATATATAGAAAAACATGGAAAAAAGAAGTAGGATCATAGAGAGATCTTGTTGCTAGTGAGGAAAGTATTGGATTTGGAAAAAGTATAACTATTTTTTAATGTCAGTGGTTACTTTGTATTATGTCTAACCATAGGAAAATTACTTCTTACTTTCCTAATCATTCAAATAAGAAAGTTGGACTAGATCAGCAGTTTTTGTCTGAGCTCCACTAACCCCATGCGCAATGTTTGTGGTATGGGTGGATGGAGGGAAGAGTTGGGCAATCCATGAACTTCATAGGGAAAAAAATTTCATCTTTATTTTCATTAACCTCTAATTGAAGTTTACTATTTCCGCTAAGATTTTTTTTAAAAAAAGAAAAAGCATTCTGAGAAGAGAACTCTGAATGAATCAGTTTATTACTATGTGTAAAGGCACTGTACTAATTACTGGGGATACTCAAGAAGCTCATATTCTAATGGGTGAAACAGCACCTAAGAAAGGTTTCAGGTACCAGTCAGAAGGAAAAGTGCCAGGGTCCTTTTCCTAATGGAAATTTCAATGTTATTTCCACTGATTTTTATCATATCAATTTCTAATGTTGAATCATATGACAGTGCCAAGAACTTTAGTGATAAAAACTCTCTGGTGTTTATGACACTAAAGGAGAGATCAAGAACACCTCAAAATCGATGCCAAACTGTGGCCCCATCAATTCTAATTTCATTAGTAGCAATAGCCAACTCAGTATATTTTGCCCAGGTATGCTCAGTAAGACCAAAAAAAAAAAAAAACTACACCAATGATTGGTATAGTAAGTGTCCTCCTGTATACTAAAAAAATCTAAAGAATATGTGGGAAATACTTTGCTGGTATTCACACATAATATATAGCTACATATATATTTATGTGTGTGTATACATATATATATATATATTTATGAATTAACTTATCAAACACAGCTAACTAAATGCCACCAATAAGAGCAAAGAACAAATAAAAAAGAAAATCCAAATGAACTGTGTTAGCAATTAACAAGTATTGTTAACAAGCAGTGGATAGAGCACTGGCCTTTGAGTCAGGAGGACCTCAGTTCAAATCTAGATTCAGACACTTAATGATTACCTAGATGTGTGACCTTGGGCAAGTCATTTAACCCATTGCCTTGCAAAAACCAACAAGAAAAAAAAAGAAATAATCATTGAAACCCTGGACCTAATAACTATAAGACATTAAAAGAAAAGACAAAAGAAAAGTTACCTTTTTTCCTACTCACTAAATCAGGCAGTTGGATGGCATAGTGAAAGGAATGCTGGGATTGAACTCAGAAAGACATCTTCCTGAGCTCAAATCTGACCTCACACTATGTAACCCTGGGCAAGTCACTCTTCTTTGTTCATCTGTTATGAGCTGGAGGAGGAAATGGCAAAACATCCCAGTATCTTTGCCAAGAAAACCCCAAATAGCATCACAAAGAGTTAGACACAACTCTTGAACAGCAACAACAATAAAGTTTGGTCTGGATCCATGAGTTTATTGGTCCAGAAAATTACTGGTGAAGAAGACTCCCTTCACCAATGTTGATCAATAGCTTTCCCATAAAACACAAAGTAAGATTGTTTTCTGGTCTACTGAGAAATTGAGGTCACATACTTTGTATCAAAGATGGAACTTGAAACCAACTTTTCCTTACACTAAAATTAGCCTTCCATCCTTCATATCACCCTGTCTCCCTACTCATTAATTTACTAACTCACTATGACAATGGAATAAATTCATTTCTGATTCTTTCTCAGAGATCAAAGAAGCTATTCTGTATTCTTTCTTTTCAGAGCAAACCACTCTTTTGTGTCAGTCTCATTTCTTCCTGGAATAACTCTTCTATGGAACAGACTGAAGCAAACTTCTTTATGGCTCTATATCATCTGGGGAAGGTGTGAGGGAAAGGGAAGAGCCTGAGGTCTTTCTATCTCATCCAGGTTGAAATTACATGGATCCCCCTCCTGATGAGCACAGAAAATTTGACTTGCTCCTTTATAGACCTGGACTGACTCTCCTCTTCATAGGCAACTTGATAGCCTAATGCTCACCAAATAGTTATCAGACTTAGAGTGAACACCTGATTGGTTTTAGCCCTACTGCAATTTAGAACTTTGAGCTCAAAGGATCAATCAACCTCAATCACTCTAGTAGCAGGGATTATAGATGTTCACCATGATGAGCCCTTACATTCCTATTTTGTTTGTTTTTTATTTAATATTTTATTGTTATCCCAAATTATATGTAAAAACAATTTTTAGCATTCTTTTTTTTGAGTTCTAACTCTCTCCTTCCCTCCTTCAAGATAACAAGCAATTTGATATAGGTTATACATTACATACATATTTTGAAACCAACAGTGATACAATATTGAGAGTATTGAAAGACAATATACCATAGATCTAGAGATGAATTGGAACTCTTCTACCTAATAATTTTAGGGGTTTTGGACAAATAATTTAAACTTTCTGAGTTCATCTTTCAAGTTAAAATAACAAAATCAATTGTTGTTGCTCTTCAGTAGTATCCAACTGTATGTGATCCCCACGGATTTTTCTTGACAAACTGGAGTGATTTGTCATTTCCTTCTCCAGGGTGTCTTCATTTTACAATTAAGAAACTGAGGCAACTAGGGAGTTAAGTGACTTGCCCAAGGTCATACAGCTAGAAAAATGATTGAATCTGGATTTGAACTCAGCTCTTCCTGATTTCAGACCTGGTGCTCTATCTAAACAACCTAACTGCCCAAAGCACACTGCTATCCCAAGATTAATAATGAGAATCAAATTAGAACAGTTTAGCCCTACCTATCTCACATAATGTTAGGAATATCAAGAGACAATGTTGGTGAAGTCCTTTTTAAAAAAAATTGCTGTGTCATCCTGGGTAAGTCATTTAATCTCATTATTCCACCACCCTAAAAAAAGTTAGTTAATGTAATAAAACTAATTTAAATAAAATTAGATCATTTAATCCAACAATTAAATATTAAACAAATTTCTTCATAGCTATTTTAGCCTTTTAATCTGACTATTCAAGATATGTTCTATCCATGTTCAGGATAGTTTTGAAGATCATAGAAGTATCATTTTTCTTATAGATTTATGTTATAGTTTGTATTAAAATTATTTGTGCTATCCTATTTTCTTTTGTTTGCACTTGAAAGTGCAGAGACACTTTCATTTTATTTTTCTTTCTTCTTTAATGGGTACATTGTCTTCTATACATGGCAGTCATTTGATTCCTAGGGAAAATCATACCTCTGTCCCTGGCAACTCCTACTTCCTCTCACCTGGTAAATTGGTTAGTCCATTCTATTTTATTCTTTCTTTTAGCCAGTCTCTGTGAGTCATAAAGCATTAGCAATGACACTCTGAAATTCAATACACACCTGATGAACTTCTGGTTCCATGAGTCTCACAACTATATTTCAATATAATTCGTTTCCTTTGTAATCCTATATATTTATTTTATGCACTTATCAATAAAATTCTGAAAAGGGCTTCACCAGATTGCCAAAAGGATTTATTATACAAAAAAAAAAAAGTTAAGAAGCAATATGGAAGAAGACTCTACATGGCTTGGAATCTAAGCCAACTAGGCTGAGATGGCTGGAGATTTATTCCTAGGTCAGCAAATTCAGTTTTCCACTTTCAGCAATCTGACCCAGAGCCTCAATCTCTTCACTCCACCCCCTACCAAAGTCTTTATATTATCATAACTTGCTTACTCAGGTGGGAGAGCTGATTGCCCTCATTAAGACTTTGATAAGAATAAACAATAGATAATTGAAGACAGAAGATAGAAGTCATTGAAATAGATGAGAGGCTTTTCCATTTCAAGTCCACAAAAATTGAATAACTGTCTACAATCTGGTAGGCCATAGGAACACAAAGGTAAAAATGACAGTCTTTACTCTCAAGGAGTTTCCAATCTACTCAGGTAGATGATATATATAACATAATATATGTGTAAAAATATGGATAGATAGCTGGATAGCTTGTGATGAATACATGCAGAAGTCAAACTGTGGTTTGACTGTTTGGGGGAAGGGAAGGTTTATACTGTTATTTAACCATATGTTAATTCATGGGAATTTCCTCCTCCAACTCAAATTCAATCCAACTATAACATAATAGATTGATGCTAGGGAGTAGTCTGAGCCTGTGGACCTTAGTCACTTCTAATAAATATCTCAGGCAGATTTGAGTCCAGGTCTTCTTGACTCCTGGACCTCTGTGGTTTTCCTGGGTAAAACTATGATAACTTTTTTTAATTTCCTGAAAAGTCTGTAATTACTTTCTTTTTTAATTTTAATGATTATCATGCATTTTGTTTTCAAACTTTGTGTGGTATAAGAGGATGGAAGGCAACTGGGCTAAGCCTTCCTAAGTAACTGGGAGGGGGGGGAGAAATTTCAGGTTTCCATCCTTAATCAGATAATCTCCACATAAATAAGATTTGAAGCTCCAGTCTGCTGGCCATTCCATTCCACCACAGGCACCCTTTCCCTTCCTTCTATCCCACTCATTCCTGGCTGAAATCATGTCTTCTTTCTTCTGCCTCATCCTAGGCCTTCAGTTGACCCTGGCCTTGAAGAAGACATCACAGATTGAGGAGGCTTCCTTGCTTCAATTTATGGGTCTCACCAAAGTACCCTCCCCCCGGATAGCCCAACCTGTGCCTTCTATCCTCATAAAGATCTTCCAGGAGAGACAGAAGGCAGCAGCTAAAGGGCATTACCAAAATCTTTGCTATGTGAAGGAATTTGGAATCCCTGGGAACTTGATCCGCCTTTTCCAAGATCAAGGTAAGAAAGAATGCAAAACAGCAATATTTGCTCTTTTAGAAATCCAAGGGGAGGCAACTAGGTGACACAGTGGATAGAGCACTGGCCCTGGAGTCAGGAGGATCTGAGTTCAAATTTGGCCTCAAGCACTAAATAATTGCCTAGCTGTGTGACCTTGGGTAAGTCACTCAGCCTCATTGTCTTAAATAAATAATTTTTTAAAAATCCAATAAACAAAAAGGCTGTTCTTTGTTTCTGAGTGGTCAACTCACTATATTAGTGACTGCTTCCTACTCCTCAATTCCCTATGTCCAGAATTTTCTCTATCAGTCTCGAAAACTTCCCTCATCTCCACCCCCCCCAAAAGCACCATCTTGCCTTAGGTACTTAATTTTTACCTATATTATGTTATTATTGCACTTTATTTCATATTATATTACAATTATTTGTAAATTATGGCATGACCTGCTACTATTGTATAAACTCCAAGAGGGCAAAATCAGATTTATTTATTGATATCTTCTCCAACACCTGCCACAACATTTTACTCATAGTAAAATGGTAGTTCATATGAATTTCATATAATTAAACTAAATACTCTCCCTCATCCTCTTAGTCTGAGTTTGACCCTCTCTAGTGTCAATGCCTTCCAAACTTCTTCATTTAAAGCTCCCTTTGCTTACATGAATGAATAGTATGAACAAGTGGCATTTCTAAATACCAGACTTATGTGATTTTAACAATTTATGGTACTTTCTTAACCATTGCAATTTACTGTATTGGGACACTAGGGGTTCATTAGGAAGTTGAGAATGAGAAGCAGCAGAGAAGACTCTTTGGAGACAAAAACCAGACAGCGTTTTTCCTTTCTTTGGGGCAGAAAAGAAATCATAGGTAGGTAGCACAGTAAAAAGAGTAAGATCTGAGTTCAAATCCTGCCTCAGATGCTTACAAGCTATGCAAACCTAGGCAATCTCTCAGGCTCAGTTTCCTCATTTATAAAATGTGAATGATAATAGTACCTGCCTTATAGGGTTGTCATAAAGATCAAGTGAGATAATATATATAAAGCCCTTTGAGAGCTTTATGACAACCCTATAAGGCAGGTACTATTATCATTCACATTTAAGTACCAATCTATTTAAGTACTAGTTCTTATTTTATAAGTTATAGTATTATATTATTAATTTCCTACTGAGAAAAGAGCACTGAACTGGGAATGAGGAGATCTGGGTTCTGCTATCAGCAATGAGTATGCATGCAGCATGAACCAGATATGTGGGTATACCCTGAAGGATCATTCCCATTGATCTATTCTTTTAAGAGAATATCCCCCCAGGATATTTCAGCTTTCATATATTCAGTTATGGAGTAGATAATATCATATGTGGAGATCTGAAGACAAGGTAAATAAAAAAAATAAAAAGGAAAGAAAGCAATGTATTTCTTCCTGATGTTAGGTATAATAAGAGTAATGTTTGTTCTTCATTCTTGAAGAAGACCATCACTACCACTACCATTGAAATGGTCAAATCCAGGGGCGGCTAGGTGGTGTAATGGATAGAGCACTGGCCCTGGAGTCAGGAGTACCTGGGTTCAAATCTGACCTCAGACACTTAATAATAACCTAGCTGTGTGGCCTTGGGCAAGCCACTTAACCCCATTTGCCTTGCAAAAAAAAAAAAAAAAAACCTAAAAATAAAAAGAAATGGTCAAATCCAGTCTGGACTTGTGAACATTTTTTTCTTATTACTTCATTCTAGTCATATAAGATAGCAACATGCCAAGTCCAGAGATTTCTAATATGGTAGAATTAGGTTTCAATCCACTACTATAGAGTGTCAAGGGTTATTCAAAGTCTCAGAGAAACCCAGAGACACAAATAGTTAAGTTTGCAGAGCTTAATTTGAATCCCGGCCTTCCTGGCTCCAGATGCACCACACTATCCACTACATTTCTCTGATGGTATAGATTTAGTGCTAGATCCAAGTCTAATTTCTTACTTTACAGATGAGGAAACTGAGGCAGAGCAGTCCCATGTCTGTGGCAGAGTGGGAATCTAGGTCTCTAGCCAAAACACCCCAGTGCTGCCTCTGAATATTGGCAGGACCATGGATAAATGGATGGAGCTATGAATTGGTGAATTAAAATTCTCTTTAGATAGTTACATGGCAAGATTGAATGTGAGTTACAAAACTACCAACTTCATAGATTTAGGACTGGAAGGGATTTGGGGCTTCATCTAGTCCAGTGCTTTCATTTTTTTACAAATAAAGAAACTGAGGCTCAGTGGAGAAAAGTAAATAGACCAAGGTCACAAAGGTGAACCCAAGTTCTCTAGGTCCAAATCTCACTTTGCCCCCACTACTCCAAGCTGACTCCTTTCAGTTCCTTAACTAGAGACTATATCCTAATGATATAATACAAAAAGAGATCAACTTGTACAAAAATATTTATAGTAGCATTATCCATAACAGCAAAAAGATATCTAACTTAGAAATGGCTAAACAAATTTTGTGATGTAATTACAATGGAATATTATAATGTAAAAATGATAACTATGAAGACCACAAATAAATATGGAAGCAATGCAGGACAGAGAAAGAGCAATTTGAACATCACACATACACTAAAAACAATTTTAATAATAATAATAATAATTTTTATGGTTCAATAGTTTCACTCATAACCCAACTCTTCATGACCCCATTTGGGTTTTCTTGGCAGAGATACTGAAGTATTTTGTCCTTTCCTTCTTCAGTTCATTTTAGGGCAAACAAAGGTTAAGCAGCTTGCCCAGGGTCATGCAGTCAGTGTCTGAGGCTGGATTTGGAGTTGGTTTCCAGGCTTGACAGTCTATTCACTGAGCCACCTAGCTGCCCATAATACTAATAAACAAAATTCAGTAAAATGCAAACTTCAGAAGAAGAAATAGGAGGAAGTAAGACTGTTTTTAATCTTGTTCAAGTTATTATTTATATATTTTAAATAAATAGTTTTTAAAAAAACACGCACATCACTTCAGCATAAGGATCGAAACTGGGCATGTAATCTCACTGAGAGGTAACTCCCTCTACCAAAGCAGGTAGTGTATGGTCTTAGTCATCTGGAACAATAAGAGGTTAAGTGATTTGCCCAGGATTACACAGCTAGTAGGCATGATATGGACCCAGGTCTTCTTTGAAGTTGGCTTGCTATCTATCATTCCATACTGTTACTCTTTTTCATTCATTCCTTTATTCATTCACTTAACATTTAAACAAAAGTATTATTACCAGCACCATCAAAAGTAACAAAACACATGCAAAACAAGAAAAATTTTATTGGGGCGGGAGGGGGGGTCTTCACTTTTCTTCCCATTGTTAAAAAGAAAAGTTGAAGAAATTGCAGCTGCAAATGATGATTAACTGTAAAGACAAGAAGCTTAGTCCAAAAGGAGCCATATAATATTAATCCTATCACTTTGATAGAGGGCAACTAGGTGGCCCAGTAGATAGAGCATCGACTCTGGAGTCAGGAGACCTGAATTCAAATCTGACTTGGACACTTAATAATTACCTAGCTATGTGACCTTGGACACTTAAGTGTCCTTAAGTTAAGTCACTTAACCCCATTGCCCTGCAACCCCCCCCCCAAATCCTATCACTTTGAACACCCACTAAGATTTGCTTAATGAGATAAAAATACTACAATGATAATAATTTCATTGTGCTTTTTTTGTGGGATTGAAAGATAAGTATTTAGCATAAGTGGGAGTTAGCTTTGCCCTACTTGATAGATAGCAGTCAGTCATCCTCATCCGTTAAAACATTTATTAAGCATCTGCTATATTGATGATATTGCCAGTCACTGTTCTAAGTGCTAGGGGTACCAATATAAAAAAAGTCAACAGCCTTCAAGTCAAAGACAACATATGCTGAAAAATGAAAACAGAAAACAGTATATGATTATTAACAAAGAGGCATCAACATAGGTAATTAGTAGAAGTGGGTTTTTTTGTGAGGCAAACGGGGTTAAGTGGCTTGCCCAAGGCCACACAGCTAGGTAATTATTAAGTGTCTGAGACCAGATTTGAACCCAGGTACTCCTGACTCCAGGGCCGGTGCTTTATCCACTACGCCACCTAGTCACCCCTAGAAGTGTTTTTAAGATGAAAAATGTTTAAAGTGTGAAAACCTTTTAAAATATTTTTTAAAAGTCTACAAGTTTTTCAGTCAAAAAAAGAATAAAGTGATTAGGGAATAATCAACAAATTTTTATTAAGAATCTATTAGGTGCCAGATACACTATGCCCTACCAACATCTTTAATGCATCATGTCCCAGACTAAATGCATCTCCAATTATATGGGCCATTCAGTTTTTATAAGACTTTGAACTCCACATTTTTCTCCCTCTCTCCCTTTCCTCCCCTCTCCCCATGATAAAAAAAAATTTGATATAGTTTGTAAATGTACAATTATGTTGAGAATATCTCCCTAGGAAATATGTTATTATAGACAAATCAAAACAAAAGGAAAAACAAACAACAAATTTTTAAAGGTGAAAATAGTATACCTTGGTCTGCATTCAGTTTCATAGCTCGTTCTCTTAATGTGGATGGTATTTTCCATCATAAGTCTTTTGGAATTGTCTTTGATAATCATGTTGCAGAGAAGAGCTAAGTCTATCATAGTTGATCATCACATAATGTTGCTGCTAAGGTATATAATGATGTCCTGGTTCTATTGACTTCACTCGGCATCAAGTCATTTAAGTCTTTCTGAAATCCACCTGTTTATGATTTCTTACAGAACAACAGTATTCCATCAAATTTATATAATCATAATTTATTCAGTCAATCCTCTATTGATGGGCATCCCCTCAATTTCCAATTTTTTGTCAGCATAAAAAAAAGCTACTATAAATAGTTTTGTATATGTGGGTCCTTTTCCCATTTTTATGAACTCTTTGGGATACAGACCTAGTGGTGGTTTCTGGTAAGTATAGTTTCATAGCCCCTTGAACATAGTTCCAAATTGTTCTCTAGAATGACTGGATCAGTTCACAGTTTTCCGCATCCCCTCCAACATTTATCATTTTCCTTTTCTGTCTTGTTAGCTAATCTGATAGGTGTGAGGTGGTACCTCAGAATTATTTTAATTTGCATTTCTCTAATCAGTAATGATTTAGAGCCTCTCTTCATATGACTATAGATAGCTTTAAATTTCTTCATCTGAAAACTGCCTTTCATATCTTTTGACAGTTTCTCAAATTGGCAAATGACTTGATTTCTTGTAAATTTGACTCAGTTCTCTATATGTTTTAGAAATCAATCCTTTTTCAGAAATGCCAGTATAAAATTGTTTCCCAACTTTCTGTGTTCCTTCTAATCTTGTTTTCATTGGTTTTTTTGTGCAAAACCTTTTAAATTAATGTAATTAAAATTATCCATTTTGTATTTTAAAATGTTCTCTATTTTTGATTTGATCATAAACCCCTCCCCTCTCCTTAGATCTAATAGATAAACTATTCCTTGTCCTCCTAACTGGCTTATGGTATCATCCTTTATGTCTAAATCACAGACCCATTTCAACCTTATCTTGACATAGGGATAAATGCTTCTTTTGACCTGAAAGAATATCTTTCCAAACAAGGGAAGTTTTACTCTGGGATTTGGGGACAAGGGGATAAATGCTCTGAGGCAGGCATATGGTAAGATAACCTCTGAATGGGATAGGAAGTTAAAGTATAAACTGACCTCTACAGTCAACCAGTTAATATAAAGGACCAAGTAGACTAGTTTGCACACACTCAGTTACCAAACAATTAGTTTGGACCATTGGGTGGAATCTTTAAAAATAAGCATTATAATTTCCCCAGGGACTAAGTCTGGATTCAGGAGTTCCCTCAGGCTTCAGATCCCATATGGAGGGGGTCCTGGTTAGTTTAGGAGGAGCAGGTCATTTGTACTATCTATTGAATGTCCTCATATTCAACAAAGCAAAATTCATTATCTTTCCCCCTAAATCTTCCCCTAATAATCTGAGCTTTCCTATTCCTATAAAAGGCACCCATGGTTACAACACTAAAGACATCCTTTATTCTTCACTATCCCCTCACTTCTCCTATCATATATTGTCAAATCATTCCATTTCCACCTTCACACTATCTCATATATGTCATTTCCCCTTTGGGCATACAGTTACAACCAATTCTGGCCAGCAGTTCTCCCTTAGACTATTACAATGGCCTTTGAACTGTTTTTTTGTTTCATGTCTCCCCATTCCATTCTATTCCAATTCATCCCATTCCACTCTGTTTTCCAGGTGATTTTTAAAATCTAAATATGACACCTGGTCAATGAATTTAAGGGGTTCCCCATTGCTCCAGGATTAAGTGATTGTTAATAATTTAAAGCTCTTCAAAACCTGGTCACTTCCAGCCTTTTCTATCTTCTTACACTTTTACTCCCTAGCAAACAATCTATGATTTTAGTACATTGGACTACAGATAGTTCCTTGGATAAAACTCTTTATTTCCCATCCCCATGTCTTTCCTAGACTGCTGGGAGCCCTCATCTCTCCTTCTTAGTTCCCCCTAGCTTCTGAGGCTAGATTTGAATTCAGGAAGATGTCTTTCTGTCTCCAGACCCAGAACTCTATCCACTGTACCTAGCTACCCCTCTCAGCATAAGACTTATAGCATTAATGCTATATCCTCTCCTCCCCTCTCCTCCCCTCTCCTCCCCTCCCTCCCTCTCCTCCCCTCTCCTCCCCTCTCCTCCCCTCTCCTCCCCTCTCCTCCCCTCCCCCTCCCCTCTCCTCCCCCTCTCCTCCCCTCCCCTCTCCTCTCCTCTTCTCTCCTCTGAAATCCAATGACCTTCCTCATTAATCTTGACTACCTTTCTGTTCACTGTCTTCCTCCATTCTCTCCTCTGTTCTCTATGTTTTTGAGTATATGTGCCTTCTAGGTTTACTTTACTGCTTAATTTTCCTGATTCCTTTCCTTATTCAAGGGAATCCCCCCAAGGTTTTATCCCTCCTCTTTTGGTTTTTTACAGTATCCATTGTTAATCTCATCCACTCCCTTATCTTCATTATCACCTTTATGTAGATGATTTTCAAAGTTATATCTCTAGCCCCAGCTTTCCCTTGGAAGTATATGGTAATACTATTTTATTTACTGAATGAATTCCAATGAATAATCAACAGGTATTTATTAATCACTTACTATATGCCAGATACCACAATGGCATTTACAAGGGGCTAGGAACCCCTTTGCCCTGCCATTACCTTTAATTCAACATATCCCAAAATGAATACAGCATCTTTTCACTTGACCTTTCCAAGTTTTCTCATTTTTTTCATGTATAAAATTGTTAATAGTTACAAAATGATTTCCATGGAAAGCATGGAAGATTCCTCAGAAATTCTCTAATAAGTCATACATGGCTGTGTGACCTTGGGCAAGCCACTTAACCCCATTGCCTTAAATTTTTAAAAAATTAAAAAATTTAAAAATTTAAAAAATAGGTCATACATGAAGCAAAAATCATTTCTAAAACACCTGTGATAATGCCTCAAGGAACAAGGAATTTACCAGAGGATAGTACATTTCTCTTTCAGAAACTTTTAATTAATAATACAGCTTCCCCTTATATTAAGGGTAAATCTACCTCTCTTTAACTTCTGCCCCTTCCTTTTAGTTCCACCCTCTATGGCTAAAACTATTAAAATTAATTTCTCTCCTCTTTTATAACACTTCATTCTTTATCCAGATTAAATATACCTAACTTCTTTTTTAAATATTTTATTTATTTGTTTTTGCATCTATGGTAGTTTTTACCAATCTTTTATTTTTGCAAAGTTTTGAGCTTTACAGTTTTTCTCCCTACCTTCCCACACCCCCTCCCCCGACAGAAAGCAATCTGATATAGGCTCTACTTTTATAACCATCAAGCTTTCTTATTTTTACGGAAAGCATCATCATTATCTTAATCTCCTAATTTAAAAATTCAGGCATCATCTTGCATCATCTCCCTTTTCCTTCAGCTGACACCTTAAGTCTTCAGTTACCATGTCCTGTTTATCTTCCTCCAACATATTTTTCAGACTTCTTACTATTACTTTCAGATCTTTATTCCTTCCTCACTTGATTTTTTTTGTTTATTTTTGGCCAGGTAGTGGGGTTTTTGCAAGGCAGTGACTTGTCCAAGGTCACACATCTAGGTAATTATTAAGTGTCTGAGGCCAAATTTGAACTCAAGTTCTCCTGTCTCTAGGGCCAGTGCTCTATCCACTGCACCACCCAGCTGTCCCAAACCTGATCTATTTTTTTTTTTTTGCTGTCAGCCATTTCCTTCTCCAGTCTAGTTTTTGGCTTGTTTCAAAGTAATTTTTTCTTTTTCTTCTTTTTTTCTTTTTTTGCAAGGCAATGGGGTTGAGTGGCTTGCCCAGGGCCACACAGCTAGGTAATTATTAAGTATCTGGGATCAGATTTGAACTCAGGTACTCCTGACTCCAGGGCCTGTGCTCATCTACTGCAACACCTAGCTGACCCCCCCCCTTTTTTAAGGGTTTTTTAAAAAGTAATTTTTTCAATAAACAAGACTGATCTAAGTCTTCTACCCAGATGCCTTCTGTCTATAGGATAAAATGTAAATATATAATGTATAATTTTAAAGAATTTCATGATCAGGATCCAACCTAAATTTTCAATCTTATTTCATGCTACTTGAATTTATATTCTGTTCCCTGATCATCTTCTGCCTTTTTCTGTCAGTTGCACAGAGAATTCTCTACACCAAAAATAGACTCTGTATCTCCGCCTTTTGAATTTTTCTTCCTGCATGCTCCACCTCATCTGCCACTTTCTTCTTGAAGATATATCTAACCCTCACATTGATGAGTGTTGTTTACCTTCTCTATTTTTGTTTTCCTGTATAGTTAACACATTCCAGAATATAAGAATGAAACAAAGAGCAATGGGAGATTTGGGGAGAGGAAGGCATTAGAAAAATTGCTTGGGCAGTAGTATGAAAAGTGAATTGGAATATGAATAGATTGGAAACAGGAAGATTAATTATAATAGGATATATGAGATGAGGTCCTACGTAGGATAGTTGCAGTGGAAGTTGAAAGGAGAATATCTACACATAAGATATTAGGGAGGTAGAAAGTTGCAGAACTTCCAAACCTACCAGATAGATATATGCAATATGAGTGAGAGAAGAGGCAAAGATGAGGAAGGAGCCTGAGTGGGAGAGTGACAAATTTTACAGGGAAGGTGAATTCAGTCTGAGACATTCTGAGCTTGAGGTATCATCGAGACATATCAAAGGATTATCTAAGAAACAGTTAAAATTTTAGATTTGGAAGTCATCTCATTGTGAAGCCATAAAGGAAAAAACGGAAATGCTCAGGTATCAAGGGTCAAAACACAAAGGAAGGTAAGGATAGAACCCATATTTAAGTTCCTGTGATATTTCACTTTTTGCTTGTTCTCAAGAACTTAAATACTTTTTGGTGGATAAGGAAACAGGAAGGAATATCTTAAGATTTTGACGTAAACCCTTAGTGTTTTAAATGCTATAAAACTAATTCTCTAAAAGTAAGGCAGAGTTTAATCTCCTATTGGTTATAATTCCCTTCTACATTTTTGTCCTCTCTTATCTGGCATACACTCTCATTAAATAGTCCTCAAAGTCATAAGTTTTTTCCCACATGGTAGGAAAGTATAAAGTTTCACTAATGCTGATACGTATTATTCCTTTGTTCTAATCCAGGTGCCCTTTTTTACCCCAAGGAAATGTTCCAAGCTCCACCATGCACACAGAAGTTTCTTTTCTTCAACCTTTCCATCATCACCCAAGATGAGCAGCTAATGATGGCCCAACTTGATCTGAGGTTGGGGCTTAATGCTTTCAATGTCCTGCAACAGGACTTGGAGTTAATGGTGTCTCTAGTCCACGGGCCTGCCCCTCAGCCACATCAAAAGCTCCTATTGAGGTATCTTCCCTGGTCTCACAGTGTTCTTCATATTGACCTGCTGGATGTGGTTAAGGAATGGAACTCCAACCCCCAGAGTAACCTTGGATTGGTCCTAGAGTTGTTGCCAAAAGGGGATAATGACTCTACAGTGACAATACACCCTCAAGATACCTGTGACCACTGGAGGCAGTCCATTCAGGCTTCTCTGATGGTGGTGACCCTAAACCCTCAGGAATGCTCCCACTTTCCTCTCTTACCCAGAAAGAGGAGGGCCACTCTTCCAACTCAGGAATCTACCTCGAAGCACCTCTGCCGGCCTCACCATCTGGTCATCAGATTTGAAGACCTGGGTTGGCACAAGTGGATCATTGCTCCCAAGGAGTTTAGGACCAACTACTGCAAAGGAGATTGTCCTTTCTCACTTATGGCCTTCTTTAACAGCTCCAACTATGCCTTCTTACAGACTTTCATGAATTCTAAAACCCCTGAAATCCCCAAAGCTGCCTGTGTCCCCACAAAACTATCCCCTATCTCTATGCTTTATTATGATAGTGATGGTAATATCATCCTTCAACACCAGGAGGGCATGGTGGTTGATGAATGCGGTTGTGGGTAGTCATGTGTGTAGGATGGAATATAGATATGAATGATGGTCCCAACGGTCAAATAAACCTACTTACATTTAGTTTTCTGATCTCTAGGATCTGAAATCACAATCAGCTTCTTGGAACTTTAGTCATTTCATTTCCCTAAGGAATAGCCAAAGAAACTATGATAAAAGTCTATGATGTAAATAAGAGAATAAATCAGAGTTATTACACTAACTTTTAACTTCTGCAGATCTTAATCTTGTTCTCCTATATGCAACTTCCAAAAAAGAACATGACAAAAGAGAATCCAGGAGAACATCCAAAACAGATAGCTCCCAATCACAAGTTTCATTACTTTTTTTACTGAATTTACTGAGGGAATCAGGGGTTTCTATGTCAAAACCATTGATATTTTGTTCTAGTTTTGTTCACCATCAAATTCTCTCCAAAGTAAAATGCTCAGACAGTCTTTCAAAATGCACTTTTTTACTTAATCTCAAAGGAATTCCAGAGTAGAACATATAAATAACATACATGTTATAGCTATAAATCTCATATTACTCAATTTTATCCACAGAGCTATATTTAATGTTTTTTTTTCCATATACCCCAATTCCCTTCACTGGTTCCTTGAAAAGTTCCTCTAAATATCTAGTATCTTATCTACCTACATATACATATTCATGTTGTGTCATGTTGTGGCTTGCTTCACCTTGGGGCCCATGGCGGCGGCCTCCCTCCCAGAGGGGAGCTGAGAATAAGGAGTTGGTAAAGCAAGCCACAACATATTCAGTTCAAAAAAAAAAAATATATATATATATATATATATACATATACATATATATGTATACATATATTACATGTAATAAGATTCAATCCAACATTGGATATATTGTCTATAAGTATGCATGTATAAGGGGTGTATGTATGGAGTATATATGAGTGTGAAGGTATATGACGTATATGTGTGTGTTTATATATATATATATGTATATATACATATATATATATATAAAATGTGAGTGTGGGAGGATATGTTTATTCAGTGGAATGTGTGTTTAGGGAAGATTGGGTGAGGTTTGTATGTCCTTGCAGGTATGGCAATCTTTGTGAGTGGGTGTGAGTCAGTCTTTATGGCGTGGAAGGTGGTATTTGAGTAAAGGTGTGACTATATGGGCTATGGGAGAGACATGTGAGTATGAGAGTACATGTGAGTAGAGGTAGAGTAATGCGGGTATGGGAGAGACAACATGCTTTAAACCTGGAAAATGTTTTCATATAAATTATCTACTTTCATCCCAGGAAGAAGGCTGCAAGATAAGTCATTTAAGTATCATTCCAGTTTTATAGATGAAGAAACAGTCAACAAGTTTACAAATTTATCTAAGTAATCTTGGACTTTGCAAAAGGTAGAACCAAGAGCGAGACTTCTTTCCATTTTACCATGATGCTTCCAACATCTTTTAATGCCTTTCAGAACCCCTAATTTCATTAATACTTAACTGTTGTCTCATAAGTTTCCCTCTCCTCTCTCTTTACTCCTCACCATCTCAACATTAGTATATAACCCAACAAAATTTATCTCTATTACTTCATCCTCAATTGGACTAGATCTCAGACTTCAGATCTGTAAGTCTGAGATATAACATCATTCTGCTTCTGATGATGGTATTGGGGTGGTGATGGTGGCAGCCCTGGTGTCGGTAATTGTGGCTTTGCTTCAGGGAATTCATGGTCCCAAAGTACTGTCTGTCAGGTGTCTCAAATATCAACCTGGATTGTAGAAAAGGATTTAACAAGAATCTATTATAGAATGTTAGATCAAAAGGATATGATAGAAGTAATCTAATGCATCCCTTTCATCTTACAGTTGAAGAAACCAAAGCCTGAGGAGTTACCTCACACTCAAGGTGATATGCAATAAGTAGTAGGACCAGAATTAAACACAAATCTTCTGACTACAAGTTCAGTGCAGGATGATAGTGCGGTTAGTTGTACTCAGAACTCACTGAATAAACAGATACAAATGCCAAGCATTCTGCAGTTGATATCAGCTTAGAAAGAGGGTGCCTTTAGAAGTCTGTGCTGGAATTAGAGAAGAAAAAGAAATTGAAGGAATTAGAATTGGGAAAGAAAAGAAAAAAACTCACTCTTTGCAGATGGCATGATAGAGAATCCCAAGAAATCATTCAAAAAACTGCTGGAAACAATTAGCAATTTTAACAAAGTTGCAGGATATAAAATAAACCCTCATAAATCCTCAACTTTTCTATATATGACTAGCAAGATACAGCAGGAAGAGCTGGAAAGAGAAATCCCATTCAAAGTAACCTCAGACAATATAAAATACCTGGGAGTCTGTTTGTCAAGACAGACTCAGAAACTTTTTTGAAAACAATTGCAAAACACTTCTCACATAAATTAATCAGATTTAAATAACTGGGCAAACATCAACTGCTCATGGATCGGTCAAACTAATATAATAAAAATGACACTTCTACCAAAACTAAACCACTTGTTAAGTGCCTTACCAATCAAAATCCCCAAAAATTACTTTAATGAGTTAGAAAGAGTTGTAAGTAAATTCATATGGAGAAATAAGAAGTCAAGAATTTCCAGGGATTCAATGAAAAAAGGTCAAAAGAAGGTGGCTTAGCCCTACCTGATCTAAAATTATATTATAAAGCATCAGTCATCAAAACTGTCTGGTATTGGCTAAGAAATAGAGTGGTGGACCAGTGGAACAGACTAGGTACAATAGCAGAAGATGATTATAGTAATCTGCTGTTTGATAAACCCAAAGAGTCCAACTAGTGGGATAAAAACTCCCTCTTTGATAAAAACTGCTGGGAAAATTGGAAGTTAGTATGAAAGAAACTCAGATTAGACCAACACCTAATACCCTTTACCAAGATAAGATCCAAATGGATCTATCTATCTAAAAGACAATACTATAAGCAAACTAGAAGATCAAGGACTAGTCTACCTGTCAGAGCTATGGAAAGGGAAGCAGTTTATGACTAAGGAAGAGTTGGAGAACATCACTAAAAACAAACTAGATGATTTTGATTGCATTAAATTAAAAAGCTTTTGCACAGACAAAACCACTGTAACCAAGATCAAAAGAAATGTAGTAAACTGGGAAACAATCTTTACAAATAATGTTTCTGACAAAGGACTCATTTCTAAAATATACAGAGAAGTGAGTCAATTTTTTAAAAAAGCCATTCCCCAATGATAAATGGTCAAAGAATATACAAAGGCAATTTACAGATGAGGAGATCAAAGCAATCCATAGTCATATGAAAAATTGCTCTAAATCATTACTTATTAGAGAAATGCAAATTAAAGTATCTCTGAGGTACCACCTCACACCTCTCAGATTGGACAATATGACCAGAAAGGATAATGATCATTGTTGGAAGGGTTGTGGGAAATCTGGGACACTATTACACTGTTGGTGGAGCTGTGAACTCATCCAACCTTTCTGGAGAGCAGTTTGGAACTACGCCCAAAGGGCAACAAAAATGTGCATACCCTTTGATCCAGCAATACAACTACTGGGTCTATACCCTGAAGAGATGATAAAAAAGGGTAAAAACATCACTTGTACAAAAATATTCATAGCCTCCCTGTTTGTGGTGGCAAAGAATTGGAAATCAAGTAAATATCCTTCAATTGGTGAATGGCTTAGCAAACTGTGCTATATGTATGTCATGGAACACTATTGTTCCATTAGAAACCAAGAGGGATGGGAATTCAGAGAAGTCTAAAGGGATTTGCATGAACTGATGCTGAGTGAGATGAGCAGAACCAGAAAAACACTGTACGCCCTAACAGCAACATGGGGGCTATGATCAACCTTGACAGACTTGCTCATTCCATCAGTGCAACAATCAGGGACAATTTGGGGCTGTCTGCAGTGGAGAATATTATCCACAGAAAGAACTGTGGACTTTGAACAAAGACCAAGGACTATTACCTTTAATTTAGGGGAAAAAACCCTGATATCTTATTGTCTGATCTTGCTATCTCTTATACTTTATGTTTCTTCCTTAAGGATGTGATTTCTCTCTCATCACATTCAATTTGGATCAATGTATACCATGGAAACAATATAAAGACTGGCAAATTGCCTTCTGTGGGGGGTGGGGGGGAGGGAAGTAAGATTAGGGGAAAAATTGTAAAACTCAAAATAAATAAAATCTTTAAGAAAAAAAAGAAGTCTGTGCTGGATCCCATGACTTACATAATGAAATAGACGTCTCTAAGGAATAGTTACCACACTGTATGGCAGAGATAAGTTCCAAAAGGATATTTTCTAAATACATTTTAACAATCATTTATTAATTCCCTATTTTAAACCAGTGCTACACGAAGCCCTTTACAAATATGACATTTTATCTGCACAATTACCCTGGGAGCTGGGAGAATGAGTTGGTTAAGGTTAAGTGATTTGCCTAGGGTCATACAGTTAGTAAGTATCTGAGGGCAGGATTTGAACTCAGGTCTTCCTAATCTAAATCCAGAACTCTATCCACTATACACCTTGATACTGATAGATTAGAATATTAATCTGAATATAATATAAATAAAGTCTTGAACTTAAGTAACACAACACTCTAGACTAAAGGCCAGATATGTTACTTTTTCATGCTATCCCCCCAGGAAGTTCCATTAGCCATCAACAATCAGAAAAGTTTATTTCAGAAGTTATAATCCACAAATATATAAATTTACAGCCCTCCCTCCCGACACATGGGAGGCATAGTCTTCCTCTTCCACTACATCCCCTGAGTCCTTGGGGAAGAGAAAAGGATTAGCTTTCTAACTTAATTCAGTTCCTATAAAGTACAATCCCAATTCCAAATCCAAATCCCTCTTAGGACTCAGGTTCCTTTGGTTCTCAAAGTTTCCCAGGTTGACTGCATCATCCTGGCTACAATCCAGATCACTCCTGGATCCCATGGGAATCACCTCTAGCACCAGAAACTGAGGAGAATAAACAATACAGAACAGAAAGAACCACCCTCTCCCCCCATTTCTCAGAGCCAAAGTTAAACAGGAAAAAGATCTTCCCTTCTCACCAAGTCAGTTCATGGCACCTATGCTGTAGATAAGCTTCAGCTTTCTGGAAGCAGATGATAAGAAAACAGCACAGCAGAAAGAGATTGACTAGCTCACTCTCACCAGTTTTAAAGATATAAATAGTCCATCAAAGGAGGCTACTTTCATTCTCATGGTAGGGAGTGGAAAGACCTCCATGTTAGTTAGGTAAAGCTAGTATGCTCAGACAAGACTGGGTTACACTACGTTTTTCAAAAAATGTATGGAAGAGATATTATAATATAACAGTTTATCTGAAAAAAATCCGAGTATGCACACTTAATATGAGTTAATAGAATGATATAGCAGACAAGAACACTGCTGCAATTTTAGTCAGTGTTGTTAAACACAGTCTCCAGAACAAATGCAATGATTGTCATTCAGACTGCTGCCCTGGTCAGACCATATCAAATATGTTGTGTTCAGATGTGGACCCTATATTTTCAGAAATTAAACTAGAAAACATAGAGAAGAGAGCAGTTAAGATGTAAAAGGGCCTCAAGTTCCTGTAATATTCAATTCAATCCTATCAAATAAGCATTAAGTTCCTACTATGTGATAGGGACTCTGCCAGACTTTGCTTAAACAAAGGCAAAAATGAAACAATTAATCAACTCAAGGACCTCATATCTATTGAGGAAAAACTATAAATATATATATATATATTTTATATATATATATTTACATAAATATAAAAATACAGAATAATTGGAAATGAGTTCACTAAACACTGGGGAAAATCAGAAAAAGCTTTTTACATCAAGTGGGCAGCACTCAGGTGCAACAGTCTAGTCTAATGAACATTTATTGAGTTTCTGCCATGTACACGAATGTTCTAAATGCTGGACAAACAACAACCTATTGAAAACTACTCTATGCCCTAAAAGAACTTCATTGAGAAAGACCTTGATATTGGGAAAGACTGAAATCAAAAGAAAAGGGGATGGCAGAGGATAAATTGGCAGTGTCATAGAAACAAGAACATGAACTTCAACAGACTTCAAGATAATAGAGTACAGAAGAGCCTAGTGCATTATATAGCCCATGGGGTCAGAAAGAGTCAAATACAACTGAACAACTACACAATAATAAAAAAGAATGACTGAGGAAACAAAGGTTACAAGCATATTGATTTATTGAGCAATGCATAATAAATCAGGACCAGATGTCCACAGCTTGGCATTGGACTCCAAATAAAAGGGGAGGCAGATTTTATACATTTAAAAATATATTAATGGTAAAGAAATCAGATTATGTAATTGGAGGAAAGATGGCTTTCTAAATTGAAAGGGAAAGAGTGAGTAGGTGCAATTTCCTAAAATCGGAAAAAAAGATGTCCCACTCCACCTTCCCAAATGTCTGAATCAGTCAAAAGATCATGGAAGCAGTAAGTGGGGTTAATTTTTCAGATAAGACATATGGGTTGCTTGAGATGTATAATTGTGAAAAAACTCCTTGCATCAATCTTCAGATACAACTGGGTTTCTGGTCAGCATAACATAGATCCTTATGTTATGATTCTCTAAGCAACAAGTAGAGGTGGTCCAATTTCTCAGTCACACAGGACTAGATTCAAACAATGCAATTCCCAAAATTGAAAAAAGTTTTCTCACAAGACAGAAATTGGACTCTATCCATAACTGAATAGAAAAGGAACTGAGATAGTGCAGCACATGAAGTCAGTGTGGTTCACTCAATTCCCATAATTCCATCACGAGATGATATTATGAATAAACAAAGAAGTACAAACATAATTTGAGGAATGAAAGTGCATTAATAACTAAGCAGATAAGAAGGGTTTACCAGAGGAAGTGGTACAAAACCCAATGGAGACCAGAGGAGCTTGAGACTTGAACTGACACAAAGTATCCTAAGAGGCAGAGATAATAAGGAAATGCATTCTAGGAATGGGGGACAATCCAGACAAAGGCCCAGCAGTGCTCTTTCAAGTTTAGAAAACTGAAAGCAGACTATTTGGTCTGAAACATGAAATGGCACATGGAGCGATAAATCTGGAAAGGAAAAACTGGAACCTTAAGGGGTTCACATTTCATCCTAGAGACAATGGGGAGCCACAATTTCATACTAGAGACAAAGGTTCCTGAATGGGACTGTGCTGTAGTCAGATGTGTTTTAAAAGATTGTTTCAGCAGCTGTGCTGAATTGTGAAGAGCAGATATTGTAGGTTAGAGTCCAAATCAGAACTCTAGCAGTAACCCAAAGCAATAGGCAAAACTAAAGTTCATAACTTCATTTACTTTTTGCTTCTGTTATTGTTGTTTATTTTGTCCTTCATAACTGAAGAGGGTCATGACATCAGGAAGGTAACGCTATGACAACCACATAAATTGGATTTCAGTGAAGAGGGGTTGTGCTAAGTCCCCAGCCTCTCCTCCAGAGCCATCTGGGCTCTAATTGGAGAAAAGATTAGGGACTTTCTGAATTGGAAGGGGGAGAATGAGCAGTTGCAATTCCCTAAAATCAGAAAAAAAGTTTTCCCCCTCCACCCTCCCAAGTGTCTGAATTTGGTAGCCAGTGGCCAATATGATTCAGGATGACTGGAAATGGCCTTGGATATGAGGCAATCAGTGTTAAGTGACTTGTCCAAGGTCACACAACTAATAAATATCAAGTACCTGAGACTGGACTATAAGACCAGTGCTCTATCCACCTCACCATCTATCTGGCCTGGTGAGACAATTCCAAAGGACTTATACTGGAAAATGCTATCCATCCAGAGAAAGAACTGATAGAGTCTGAAAGAAGATTGAAGTATACTATTGTCACATTTTTTTTAGTTCTTTCCTTTTTGTTCATTTCTTTCACAACATGACTAATATGGAAATACATTTTACATGATTGCACAAACATAATGTATCAAATTGCTTACTATCTTAAAGAGGGGGGAAGAAAAAGGGAGAGAGAAAAATTTGGAACTGAAAAATCTTATTTAAAAATAAACATTAAGGTTTAGGTGACGCAGTGGATAGAGCACCGGCCCTGGAGTTAGGAGTACCTGAGTTCAAATCCAGCCTCAGACATTTAATAATTACCTAGCTGTGTGGCCTTGGGCAAGCCACTTAACCCCATTGCCTTGAAAAAAAATCTAAAAAAAATAATAAAATAAACATTAAAAGTATATTTACATTAAATTGGAAAAATAAAATACCATGCAAAATTAAATTAAATAAACAAACAAATTTGCCTTGGAAGACTAGCTTCTCTTAGTGGCACAGGCTGAGCAAACTGGATGATGGCAGGTCCAATTTCATTATCAGATAATTTGGCTCTCCTCATAGATTTCCAACTCTTTTTCTTGCTTGTATATTGAATGTAGTTTTTAATTCCTTGAAAAATGGACATGTCTGAGGAGGATTTCACAGTTCTCTTAAGGGAGCTGGAAAGGTGAAAAATCACAAACTGTAAAACAGAGGACCATTTTTCCAGACTCTCTCCTCATGGTCAAGCTCAAGTCTTTTCAGTGCTCTTTTTAGTTTACTCCTTTATGATCAGGATCTGGGCATGTTCTCTACCATGCTTGCCCCCAAATCTCAAGCAAGACACAGGAGCTGAATCAGGATTTAGATAATGTTGGCTTTTTTAAGGAATAGTTTTATGTAAGTTTATCGCTGGTATTTTATAAATTGTACTTTATTAGCAACAAAAGAAAATAGTTTTGTTTTTCTTTCAGGAGAAGACTGATTTTTTTTTGCATTGTGGAGAATAAAGATGAGAAAGATAGCAAATAGCAAATTTTGCAAAAGGATGAATTTCTTAATTATGCATATTATAGCAAGAACAATTAGAAATGTTGAAAATGTACTGCCATTGTTAAGGTTAACTAACTTGAAGCAGGAATTTTAAAATAAGTGCTAAGCAGTTATTTTTTAATAAATGCCTGAATATTCTTTAGAAAAAATTCTTGATGCCTATTTTTGTAATTTTTTTGTTTATTTAAAGTACAGTTAATACATGCTTTCCTTTTTTTTAAAAAAAATAATTCTACTTCTATTTTTAAGGGGAATTTTTAATTTAGTTTTGTGTCAAAATATCAAATTATATTTGGTTCATGTTACAGCAAAAAAAGTTAGGGCCATCATAGTGAGTTCCTTCCCTGATTTCCCTTCCAATTATATTCTTCAAACCTCCCAAGTAACCATCTTTCATTGGATCCTCCTTTTGCTTTAGACTCAGAGGATGGGTTCTTGCCAAGACCAACCACTATATTTTTGCCCTTGATCTTCTTTCTTCTAATCTCCTTTAGGAATTACCTTCCTTTAATCATTCTATTAATAATCATTCCCTCTCCTTTTCAAGTCATCAATAATCTTTATATAATAGCTCCCTTCCCTGTTGACTACAAATATGCCCAACTCTACTTCCTTCAAAAACCTTTAACTTAGAACTTTTCTCTAGTTCACAGTAAAAGATCTAAAAAAAGAAAGAAAAAAGAATAAAAATCATTCATTCATTGCTTAAATTTTCTCACTTCCCACTTCTCAGCTCCTAACAAACTAGATTCTAAAACTCTTACTCAACTGAATTTTCTCTTTAAAATTTTCAATGGCCTCTTTCTTGATAGCTAAAGTTAATCATCTTTACTTAGACTTCAACTTCTTGAAACCTCTGTATTTGATATTGTTGGCCACTCTTTCTTCACCCTCTTCTCCCTTCTTCCTTATTAGTGACCTTTGAGTCACTACCATATTGAATCACTACCATAATCATATTAGATTGATTTTATCTTCACAACTTTTCTCACACCCTTCACCCACCTCTCTCAACTCTTATGGATAGTAGCACTTAATTCAGATACTCATCATCTCTCACCTGGATTACTGTAAGAGCATCATAATTGATCTTTCTGCCTCAGGTTTCTCCCTAGCCAGTTCACTCTTCATATAGTTACCAAAGTGATTTTCCTAAAATACAAGTTGAACTGTCTCAGGTCCCTCTTTGAAAAGTTCTAATAGCTCCCTTTTGCCTCTAATTTGTAGGTATTTAAAATTTACCATCTGTCTCCAGTCTTAGCTTTCCAGATTTTTGCATATTACCTCCTTTTATACTCTATATTGTAGTTAAATTGATCTATTTGCTTTTCTTTATATTTAAAGTCATCTCTTATTTCTGTGTCTTTGAATAAAATGTTTTCCATTCCTGTGTAGTAATAAGTCCAGTGTAGTAATAAGTGAATTAATCTATAGGGATCTTCCTAAGGAGTTCTTCTAGAGTTCCACTGAAAACTTCTGGGGATACCAAAGACATGGTGACTCAACATTTGGACACATTGAAGAAGTGGAATTTCCTGACTGCTAATCTACCTCCTTTAGGTTTTTTCCCTTGCAGGGTCATATCAATACTGCTTCCTCACCTACAGTTCATGGAATCCCTGGTTTCCTTTGCCCTCTTTATAAATAAAAACTTTCCTAATTGCCCCACCTCTCAAAACTACCTTATATATCATGTTAAAAAATCAACACAATTTTAGAGTTAACAGCAGGTATAAAGCTTCTAAGACTCTTTGGTCATTTGTTACCAGAACTGACAGAAAATAAAGAGATAATGGTATCTGGAATGGGATGGGCAACAGTAAGATAAGGAGGAAAGGGTTTTGAAAATGCTGATGACCTGGCAATGAGGCTAGCTTGAACTTGTTAACTAGAAAGACTATGGAAGAATGAAAAGTGAAACTAGAGTAGAGGCAATAAAGTGGGAGTGCAGAAAGGGTCTTGACTTGTACTGAAAATTAAGACTAAATTTAGGAGTAATAAGTTTAGGAACAGAAAATTTCCTTTTTTGCCACCATAAAGAGAATTGCTATAAATATCTCTTTTCCTTTTTTTCTAATCATCTTTGGAAATAGACCTAGTAATTGTATTGCTCAGTTGAAAGATATAGGTAGTATAATAATTCTTTAGGCATAATTCTAGATTTCTTTCCAAAATGGTTGAATAAGTTCACAGTACACCAACATTGATTTAGTGTCCCAGTTTTCTATATCCCCTCCAACATTTGTTACTTTCTTTCTCAATCATTTTAGTCAATTTGATAGGTGTAAAATGATATCTCAAGACTGTTTCAATTTACATTTCTCTAATCAATAATGATTTAAAGGGGCAGCTAGGTGGCATAGTGGATAAAGCACCAGCCCTGGAGTCAGGAGTACCTGGGTTCAAATCCGGTCTCAGGTACTTAATAATTACCTAGCTGTGTGGCCTTGGGCAAGCCACTTAACCCCATTTGCCTTGCAAAAAAAAACAAAAAAAAAATGATTTAAAGAATTTTTTATATAGATAGCTATAAATTGTTTGACTTTCTTCATCAGAGAATTATCTCTTTATATCCTTGAACCGTTAATTAATTGGGATATTCTTATAGATTTGACAAAATTATTTATATATTTTATGTCTTTAAGAAACTCTCTATAAAAATGTTTTCTCAGTTTTTTGCTTTCCTTGTGATCTTTGTTACATTTGTTTTATTTATACAGAAACTTTTTAATAGTTCTATTTTTATTTTCAACTTAAATACAAAAGAAAAAAGCATTGCCATGAGCAAGAACTTTTTAATATAATGCAATCAAAAATAATCCATTTTATGCCTCACTCTGCTTTCTATCACTCATTTATTCATAAATCATTTGCTTATCCATAAAATTGATAAACAACACTTTCTGTGTTATTCAAATTTTCTTATTATTTCTTTCTATATCTAGGTCATATACCCATTATGACCTTATCTTAGTAAAATGGCAAGATTTATTAGTCTTACAGGAAGGAATTTTTTTCCCCTAGGGACTTTTGAATCGCAAAGATTTGGAGAAGAGCAAAGGTTTTGTTAGTGTAAGTACTTTTTACAAATGCTACCTCATTTGATCCTCACAAAAGCCCTGTAAAGGAGAAAATATTGTTGCCCCCATTTTACAATTGAAGAAACTGAGGCAGCCAGAGATTAAGTGACTTGTTCTCTATTAACTGTTTTAAAATATAACTTGCTTTATATATATTTGTTATCTACCCTATTAGAAAAATGAGGGCAAGAATTATCTTTTGCCTCTTTTTGTACTCCAGTGCTTATCATAGGTCCTGGCTCCTAGAAGGCACTGAATAAATATTGATTAATTGATTGATAGATTAATAAGAGAGTAACCTATGACAGCATCAAGCAAAAGCAGGCCCCAGACCCCAAAATTAAATGTTGACTTGATTTCCTCTATTGAAAGGAGGGAGGTAAGAGAATGTACCAGGAATCTGGGGACTAGGTCAAGTCATGATCAAATGGTAAAAAGGTGATGCCTAGACCCTAGCTTCTTAGATAAGGCAGAGATGAAACTAATCTAATCACCCTTCCTGGCCAGCCAGCACACATCTATCACCAGCACTGGATCTTCCATGGATGGGTGGGGCCTATGGGAAGGAGGCTCTGATTCTCAGCAATTACTTCTAGGTAGCTTGATAGTTTGGGTACATTAGCATTCTATGGGTACAGTCTGAGCAAAATGGCATAAGCCAGGAAATAAGAGTCCTATTTTTTCAGGATTCCCATACAAAACTCTACCCTCACATCACAATCCTTTGGATACAACTGAATCACAAACATTATATGTATCTTGATAGGAAAAGATAACACTAAAGTCCTCCAACAATAGGCAAGATATTTGTCATACATCACAGGAAAGAAATGCAGTTGGGCAAGTCAAAAGGAAAAATAACAAGAGATGTAGACTGGAGAATCCAGGTACCCCCAGGAGAAGAAAAAGCAGGAGATAGGCTACACAGTCCTATACTTCAGCTATAGGTAAGGACACTGAGAACTCCAAAGGCTATTATATGCTGATAATCTATTTCCAAAGGTCAAGGTTCTTCTGGTTGTACATCTAGCAATGCCCCTCCCTTATGCTCTTCTGTCATGGGATCAAAGGACAAAATCTTAAGAATGAGGAAATAAAAAGGATGAAAGATACCTAAAAACCAAGACAGCAAGCAATCTAATATTAGCTCAAGATAAAAGTTAGAAGATATATATTTTCAAATACAGGGAAGTGAGCTATATTTAAAGGGAAGAGGAAAGTTACATTCAAGTGCCAGCAGTCTTAATTTTCACAGGGCAAAGTGCTTATTTAGGTTTTAAAAGACATCATGTTATTATCAATGATACCCTGCCCCCTGCCATTAATTCCTTTCCTCATTTGAGTCTCATTTGATTACTCTGGTGAGTTTGGATGAGTCATCCTCCTCTAACCAGGAAGGTGGCAGTGGGTGCTCCCAGAGAACCAAAGTTCATATTATTGCTGGCAGGGACAGTCAACCCAGCTCAGTGCTCCAGAAACTATCCCAGTGAAAAAGAAGCCATGGATTCCAAGAAAGGTAACCCTCCGCATCATTTGACTAAGGAGCAGGGAGGGAAGAACTTTGTGTTTCTCTATATTTATGTTCAATTTTTAAGCTTCATCTGGGCATATCTTGGATAGGCATGCTTTTCCAAGTTCACTGAAGTTTATTATTATTGCCATTATGTGTGTGTGTGTGTGTGTGCATGTATTTATTATTCTCCAGTGATCACTATGTTTGTGGCAAAACAAGTGAATCTGAGTAAAGCCAGCCAATGAATATCTGAGTGCCTTTGTTGTGCAAATATTTTATAAGGGATTAAAAAGAAATATAGGTATGGTGTCTACTCAATGTATTTAAAGGGTAGACAAAGCAGATATTCAAAAAGCTCAGTAAGAATAAAAAAAATATAAATAATAACTCAAAATAATCATAGGTTTGTATTAAAATACATCAATTGCTTAGTGAATTAAATAGATAATTACTCTAAGAATTAAGAGGCTAGAGAGGTTAAAGAGGAGGGTGGGAATAAAGAACATGAGCTGTGACTTGGGGAATGGGTAAATTTTGATTGAGAAGGGAGGATATCTTAGGAGAATTCAATGAAAGAAGTAAAAATGTGGTATGAAAGAGCAAGATGTGTTAGATAGATAGTAAATAAACTAGTCTAACTGTTATAGAGAATTTGTATATGGGAACAAAAGGGCATACATTTAATGCAGGTTGTTAATACATTATGGAGATCCTTAAAATTAGATTGTTTGGTCTCTATTCTGTCAGTTTTGGGAACCCCAAAGAGTTTATAGCCAGCCAGGAAAATAGAACTATCAATTGGGCCTCTTGTTAGTAAATGCTGAGGTTATCTTTGATGCTATCTCTAGGCCACCCCCCCCCCATTTTTAATCTGTTTGTCTTTGTTGTTTAAAGTAATAGAATGTGGATTTTTTTTCTTACTCAATCTGTCATTTTTTTTCAGTGTATTGGATTATTTAATCCATTCACATTTAAAGTTGTGAAAATTAGACTCATTTTCTTCCACTGTCTCTGTTTTGGAGCTTTCTAATGCAACCATCACAAAGCATTATTTATTATAACCATCTATTTTTTTGTATTTGGTTCCCCTAGATGACTACAAACTCCTTGAGAAAAAAAGCTTATGATTTCTTTAAGTTCTGTGTTTACACACACACACACACATACATATATATGCATATATAAATAGACATACACATGTACATCCATACATATTCTCTAACAGTGGCCCATTTAGTTAAGTCTTTTGGGTCTAATTGTCCAATCAATTTGTTCAATTCTGTATTTTCTATTTCATCTATCTTTTTGTTAGACTGATCTAAAACTGAGGGAGAGAAAAAGATCGAAATCTCTTGCTATTGTTGTATGTATATTTATGTCTTCTTTTAGTTCAGTTAATTTTTCCTTTGTGAATTTAGATGGTGAAGCATTTAGAATAAATGAGTTTAATATGGATATTGGGTTATTATATATGATTCCTTTCAGCATAATATATTGTTTCCTTATTTGTCCTTTTTTGTGTTTTGAATGTTTGTTTTTGTTTGCTGATAGTATGATTAAAATGCCTGTATTTTTTATCTCATAAGCAATTTTTTTCTAGTTCTTTATTTTCATTCTATGAAGTTTTGAGGTTATTTTAACGTGTTTCTTGTACGCAACAGATTATGAGGTTTAATCACTTATTCAATCTATTATTTTTTTATTTTATTGGATTGTTTAATTCATTCACAATTATATAAGAATTGTTTATATTCTATTTCATTTGTCTTTAATATTTTGGAGCTTTCTGATGAAATCATTATGTAAAACAGTTTATTATTACTAACTCTGATGGTCTTTAATTCCCCCTAGATGACTGCACACTCCTTTATGACTTTTCACTTTGTGTCTCCCCTATCACCTTGCACCTCTACAATATACTTGAAAATGCCTAATGCATGGTAAAATGGAAAAAAACAGTACTGCTCAAATTAAATGGTCTAGATTCAAATACCATTTCTTCATATGAAAAAGCTATATAAAGTTAGTTATGTCACAATCTGTAAGATGAAATGATGACCTGTGAAATCAGTCCCTCTGGTCTAGATCTATGATCTTAGGACTAAAAATGAATTATAGAAAAAAAACAGGAAGAAGGGAGACCTATTAAGAAGATATCATAATTGTCTAAGAGTCCCCATTTGGAAATCTTGCATTCTAGTTAACAAGACAAACAATTAAAAATTAAATAATGATGCAAACAGTAAAAATTGCTATATAAATGACATTCTTAGTGCTCTGAGATTTTAGCTTAAAACTAGGCAGATTCATTCATACTAAGAAGGACCCATATTCCAAGATCAGTCTGAGGTGAGCAATCAAGGTCCTCCCCAAATGGAAAAATAATCTAGAACCCCCCAAAACAAAAACAACACTTTTTTGCAAAAATATGTTTATATATCCAGACACAAGGTTGTAGCAAGCAGTTTAGAAAATGTTTTGAGGATCATAAATCTCAAGTTAATCTTCCAGGGACTCAAGATTAATATATAGAAAGAGGGTTGGAGTCTGAAGATGTGGCGTCTGCTCTCTGCTCTGCCACCAACTGCTTGTGTAAAATTTGGAAAATAACTAAACTCTGAAATTCAGTTTCTTTTATCTTTCAGATAAGGATATTAGGTTGGAAGATAACTGAATTACTTTCCAGCTCTAAATCTCATCGCTCTAAAACTGGTATAATGGGAAGGAATAGATTTCAATGGCTATTTTGAAGAATTGACCATTCTTGTTGACAACACAAAGACAGTTGATTGCTTAGGAGCATGAAGTTAATATTGTATTGAGGGTCTAGCCTTTGCACCCTGCACAAGTAAAGAATATAGGTTCTATAATTTATTGTATTGCCTGGTCATCTTTTAGAGTAAATGTGGAATTCTTATGAGAACATCTTCAAGTGACTGACATTATTGAAGAAAATAGATTCCTTTATTACCACTTTAGAACTTTATCCCATTATCATCCTTTGTATGCCAGGCATTTTGAGACCCAGATAAAAATTCAATATTTTCTCAAATGGGAAAAAGAAAGTTCTAGGTAGGAGCTGAATTCCCATGAGTATACTATAACCAGGTACATAGAAACACATATTAATAAACATAATACTAAATTATAGTGAGTTAATTTTTTCTAAGCACTTTTCTAAACATTTATCAGATTTTACCTTCATGAAAAACCTATGATAAAACTAAAGCAGAGATCATTGTCATTTTAAAGATAGGGATATTAAGGCATAGAAGGGTTAAGGGTCTTTTCTAAGGGCATTACAGGAATCTAGAGCTCAACCAGAAATAGAAAACAAGACTTCTGATGTCCCAGCCCACCCCAACCCAAGATTCTTTACAATCCACTTTCTATCTCTAATCTTTATTTCTATTCTAGTATTTTTAACCAATGACCTGCAAAGATAGTTTTCAACATTCATTTTTGTAAGATTCTGAGTTCCAAATTTTTCTCCTTACTTTCCTTTCCATCCCCCTCCCCAATATCAGAAGCAATCTGATACAAGCATACATGTAAAATTATGTTGAATTTATTCCCACATTAATTAATGTTGTAAAAGAAAAAATCAGAGGCAGTTAGGTGGATACAGTGGATAGATCACAGGCCCTGGAGTCAGGAGCATCTGAGTTCAAATCTGACCTCAGACTCTTAATAATTGCCTAGCTGTGTGATCTTGGGCAAGTCACTTAAACCCATTGCCTCAAATACATAAAAAAAATTTTTTTTTTAAAGAAAGAAGGATCAGAACAAAAACACATATCCTAATCTTTTTAACCCTTCTAAGCTATGTTTTGTGATTTTTTTTTCAATGCCACTCTGATCCTAAGGCAAAGACAGAGAAAAAAGGAGTGGAGTGTCAGGGAACAAAAGAGAAAGAACAAAGACAGAAAGACTAAATAAAAAAGAGAAAAGAAATAAGATGCTTTTTTATGTATTTGAGGTGCAGAAGATCACCAAAAATTGTTCCAGATGTCAGTGAGTGACATCCATACCTGGGTTTATATGCCCCTACAAGAACCATTACTAGTCTTTTGGGCACCCAAGAAAAGAAGGAAATATACATCATATATAAATTAGAGATTCGCAAAGTGATATATTTTCTTATTTTTACATCAGATTCATTTCCAAATTTATGCCTCATTTCTTTAACCAAAAAGCCTCCCATTATAGCAAATAAAAAAATAATCAGTTTACTAAAAGTAGGTAACACATCAACCTGTTTGCCCCCCATGGTCTCCTAAGCAATGAAGTGAGGAAGGTGAACTTTCTCAACTCTAATCTGAGTTCAAACTTTCTTATTATAATAGAATTGCTTTAAGTTTTGTTTTATTGTTCTTCTGTTTACAACATAATGATACTTATGTACATAACTTTTCCTGATTCTTTAGTCAGCCCCAGTGCATTAAAGTCTTCCCTAATCAAATGAATTTGAAAAGATGAAATCAATCAATATAGATGGGGGAGACCCTGGTATAATACAAAACTACAGCTGGGGGGATTGCCACCCAGTTTAGAATTCTGGGGGCACAAGGTTGGAGCCAGAAGGTGGAGCATCCGCAAAGGAAGGAAACATCATCTGATGATTTCTTGTTTTAAATATTCATTTTTTCTAAATGCTTATCTCAACAGTTCATTAGTTCATAGTTGATAAAGCACCTCCCCAGAATATCAGATGAAAGATTATTAATATCTTGAGAATGAAAATAAGCAGAGGAATGACAAGTTTGTTAATACATGTGTACATATTCAAGCTCCATTTTATGTCATTAGTGATGCTAGTTATGAATGACCAAGAATCTTAGGTAAGAATTTTACCAATAAAAAGTCTTCCTTTACTTAAGGTGCCATGTAACACTCCATCTTTTTTGTCAACAGGTCCTTCAATGGGAGATGCTACTCTAAGGTGAGGACAATAGTATTCTAATTCAGTTCCTCCAAGACTAAAGGACATCTCAGTGTCCTTGATACCAGACGAAAGTCAAATGCCTTTCAGAAGTCTTTCCTACCACTCATTGTCTCGTCTCTCATGCTATTTAATCATTTTCTTCACTATCTACATCTGTTTCTATGCTCTTAGCTCCTGTTTAAATAATTAATTCTTCATCTGCTTTACTATCTTTCTCTTATTCTACATCTTGTTTTCACAGTAAGTCTACCATTTCAGAACCAATTCTGAAATGTCTTAAAATTATGTCCCTGAACTCCTTCTTCCTATATCACTTTCTATTCATCTTTCTTCTATACAGGATCCACTTTCTCCAAAGCTATCCCCCTATAATGTCAGAATCACAGAGAAGCCATGTCTAAAAGAAGTATTATCTGATGATGGGTAAAGCAAACTATCTATTTCAGGAAGGAGAGAAGTAATTGGGACACAGCAAAACCATTTCCTGATTACATTGTATGCTAGTCAGAATTATCTTGCCTCTTTCCTGAATTGAAACTTTTGAGATATACAGGGGGTGTTAAAGTTGAAATTGCTACAAAGAGAAAATTACCCTACAGTTTTAGAAGGACTTTGTTTAAATAAAGATATAAGATGGAGGAATTATAAAACCATTCTTCAGAACCTGTTAGAATCTGATACCTAATCTGGGACTTCACAACCTGAACAAACCTGAAGAGAATCAACTGGGTAATAATAGAAATGATTAGAGTTGAGACCATGTGGAAGAGATATATAAGCAAAGTTCAAACAAATGAAATATTTGTGAAGGGCTATGTATTCACATTTATCCAACAAAGTTGAAACTAAAAGAGTTATATACCCTGCAAGAAATTTTCTCTGGACTCCGGTTTCTAGATAGGTATATGGGCTCCAAAACATAGTGACATTACCTGTTATGTACTCTGATTGTTCAAGGATGCTTACAGAGCTTGCAAATTAAAATAGCTGAGGAGTCCCATAAAGGAAGACTAGAGGAGGCTACAGTGAGATTAACAGAAGTGGCTAAAGCATGTAGAGAGCAGCCCCCTGATTGCAAATCTGAGACTGGCACTTCCAAGACCAAGGTCAACTACAATCTCTGCAACATTCTCTAAATTCTGTGGCTTCTACTATATTATATTGTATTTCCCTAGCATCTTTCCTTGAGTGAACTGATTTGTCCCTCTTCCTCTGCATTAGGAAGACAGAGGTGTTGATTGGAAATAGATGACTATTAAAGCACACCATAGTGGTCACTGTCAACTTCTCTTCCTGCAGCAGATGCACTAGAGGATGCAACTACTTTTTTCAGTTCTAGTCTCTTATGCCAGAGAACTCATTCTCTGATGATATTTGGAGATAAGAAAACTATTCAATGAAAGAAATTTTCTTTGGACTACATATCACAGAAACCCATGGGTAGACACTTTAGCATGTAGGTCAAATTGTCCATAATTTGAAAGTCTGAAGAGTCTTATAAGGAAGTTTGTCATCTAGACCATGCTGGGATTGGTAAGGGTGACAGGAGTGACTGTTTTTCTGAGAGAAGTCAGTACAATTTAGGTGGCAGCTGATGCCCCACCCAAATAAAGTCAGCAGTCATCTTCTACATTGTTCTCTTAATGTCATGTTGAGAAGCCACCTTACTACCAACTCCTTTCTCTTCCAGTAAAGTGAGAGGACACAACAGCTTTCTTGTGAAAATGTGCTAGTAGTCTTTGACACAAAAGTTTTGCTATAGAGATTGCTATTGACTTCTCTTGAACAGACGTTGCAATCTATTGTTCATTGACCTATTGGCACTATAAGCTGGGGCTGCACTCATTTTTTTTTTTTTTTGCAAGGCAAATGGGGTTAAATGGCTTACCCAAAGTCACACAGCTAGGTAGAGACCGGATTTGAACCCAGGTACTCCTGACTCCATGGCCAGTGCTTTTTCCACTGCGCCACCTAGCCGCCCCTGCACTCACTTTTTTGCTATCTGTATTTGTCCTAGTATGATCCAATTGTGGCTGAGATTTTTCTCACCCCTCATCTCTTCACAACTGACTCACAAACAAGTTTTATCCATTGTTTTTAAACTCTATGCCCTGGATTAGCTTTGAGCAGAGGTAGAAGGTACTAGACTCAGTCAGAGCCCTTGCTGAGTAAAAGTATCATATTGTGAAGATCATTTTTCTAATGAGCAAGATGGCATCAAACTTTCCATTAACCTGACATTCTTTCATGGACATCTCTCCCCAACTCATAGCTGTTGAGTAATGTCATAATGCTTATTCTAATATTTATGAAAACAAAATGAAAAATAGCATTTCTTGGAAAACTTTATAATAGAATACATGTAAATTTCCTTGAAACAGCCTTGATTAAGAATTGACAAATGAAAGGACAAAAAAAACAAACAAACATAATAGTGTCCTTTCAAAGATTCCATACCATCATGGGATTGCTTCTTTTTCAGGAGGAGGATCAAATCCTGGGAATTTGAGGCCTTCTTTAACCCTGTAGATCTCCGTAAGGAGACATGTCTACTCTATGAAATCCAGTGGGGCACAAGTCATAATATCTGGCGAAGTACAAATCAAAACACATCCCAACATGCTGAAATCAACTTCATGGAAAAATTCACTTCAGAAAGACACTTTAATCCATCTGTTAAATGCTCCATTGTCTGGTTCCTTTCCTGGAGCCCTTGTTGGAGGTGTTCCAAGGCTATTAGAGAATTTTTGAATCAATACCCCAATGTGACCCTGGTCATTTTTGTAGCTCGGCTATACTGGCACATGGATCAACAAAATCGTCAAGAACTCAAGGAACTTGTCTCCTCTGGTGTGACTATCCAGATTATGACTTACTCAGGTATAAAGACCATGACCTTGGAGGGGAATTGAAGGTGAACATTTCTAGGAAAAGAATGAAAGGATAAGTCTCTATTTTAGAGGAGGAATCATGAGATAATGCAATTGATCTAATCTGCTATCCATGAGTGCTAGCATGACTAGCCCTTTGCCAATTTGCAAAAGAATTGTATTTCAAAATTACAATTACAAGCAGGGATATGCTGGAGGCAGCTTAAACCAGTTCACACAAATGATAAATTTTTAGTGGTACCATTTTCACCTCAGAAGTCTGCTATGAATCAATAGTTGTTATATTATTTTGTTTATTTTCTAGATTAAGAAAAGAATGGATATATAATCTTTAAAATGCAGGTGAAACTTGAAAGTATGTCATGAATACTTTTCTCCTTCCACCAGTGATCTGGTTGTTAAATATTTACCAGTAAACTTCTGCCTATAAATCAGTTGTCAAGAAATTAGATTGCATGTTCCTTCATAGAAGCAATGTTATAAATGATTAAATTCCTATGCAAAGGGGGTGGCTAGGTGGCGCAGTGGATAAAGCACTGGCCTTGGAGTCAGGAGTAGTACCTGGGTTCGAATCCAGTCTCAGACACTTAATAATTACCTAGCTGTGTGGCCTTGGGCAAGCCACTTAACCCCATTTGCCTTGCAAAAACCTAAAACAAAAAAAAAAATTCCTATGCAAGACCACAATCTCTACACATTCTAGGTGCTTGCTAAGATCTTTATCTTTAGAAATCAAGGGCTGAAGTAAAAACCAGGAGTTGGGAGTCAAGTCTCTAATAATCTTTTTCAGTCTTAGGTGGCTATAATGAACTTTGAGATGTGAGTCATCAGGGGTCAGCTAGGTGGCAAAGTGGATAAAGTACCAGCCCTGGAGTCAGGAGTACCTGATTTCAAATCTAACCTCAGACACTAAATAATTACCTAGCTGTGTGGCCTTGGGCAAGCCACTTAACCCCATTTGCCTTGCAAAAACCTAAAAAAAAAAAAATGTGAGTCATCTCCAGTCTACTGATGGAATTAAAAGATTAGGTTTCACACATGTCTCCTTCCCCCCACCCCCCCAAAAATAGAAACAAGGAAGAATCAGACTGATATACTTCAAGGAGGAAATGTGTTGATATTAGATTATGTCTCACATCTTCCCTTTTTATGTTGTAGTCTTGGTATGATTCTTTTTCAGTCAGTATAAAGAATGGACTACAATAATTCTAGGAATTCTTCTGCTCCAGAGCTTTGGGAGGAACTCAAAGTTTATCATGGCCACTTAAGAAATATAAAGATAAAGTCCTCCTTAACTGGGATCCAATTTTGTGTTTCAATATTACTTTTATCTTTCAGAAATAGGTATGATAGTGAACCTGTGTAATATCAAGCTCTTTGTAGTATTTATATCACTGAGCCAAGATTTCTGTTTCCTCAGAGTACCATTATTGTTGGAGAAATTTTGTTGACTATTTGCCCAGGGAAGAAGATCACTGGCCCAAATATCCGATTCTTTGGATTATGTTATATGTCCTGGAACTCCAATGCATAATTTTAGTAAGTTATCCTGGGTATACAAGGGGTTGAAATATAGAAATAACCATTTCTGTTTCTTAACTCCTTCCTTTTTTTTTTGGCAAGGCAGTGGGGTTAAGTGACTTGCCCAAGGTCACACAGCTAGATAATTATTAAGTGTCTGAGGTCATATTTGAATTCAGGTCCTCCTGACTCCAGGGCCAGTGCTCTATCCACTGTGCCACCTAGCTGCCCCTCTTACCTCCTTTCTGAGACTTTTGGTACTCAAGATATACAATACTTCACTTGCCTTAGTTGCAGGACAAGACTAGAGCACTTATTTGATATATTGACCTGTCTTAGGGGGTGAGAGTGGAACAAATCACTGCCTCTTGTAGGTAATAATTGGATAGAGGATGCAAAACAGACTGTTCAGTAAGTATTTCACTCTTACAGTAAAGAAATCAGCTTTTGGAACCATTTTTAATTCTGATGTATATAACCTCTTTGTGTCTGTGTGTGTGTGTGTGTGTGTGTGTGTGTGTGTGTAATTTGTTGAACCAATTTCAGATAAACATTTATAGGCTCATCTAATAATGAACACAAATTAATGATGAAAAGTCAAACATTGAATGATGATAAATATGTCAAAAATTAAACAAGCATTAGAACAATAATGATATGCCTCTAATTTCCTATTTATTTCATTTTGTTCTGCTAGGGGCTTCCACCTTGTTTAAAGATTTCAATACGTAATTTTGATCAGCTTGCATTCTTCAGCCTTGATTTGCAAGATTGCCATTATCAAAGGATTCCATATCATATTCTTGTAGCCACAGGGATAATCCAGCCATTTGTGACCTTGAGGTGAATAAAATGTTTCTTTCTTTTGTGCTCTTATCTCAGACTATAGTTTTCATGATCTACTTATTCCTGGACTTGACAAAGAATTGAAAAGTGAGAACATGCAAGAAACACAGTAAATTGTAAAATAATAGACTTCCCCCACACAGGAAGTTTTGGATCCATTTCTTAAACAAATATTAACATCTAATATCTTCAGTGTCAACTTTAAGAAGTTACAAAAAACTCATTGATAGTCTCATTACTTGCTTTTTAATACAATTCAACTTAAATTTCTGTTAAAAAAAATTTGCTCTATATCTTTGGAATATCAAGGAAAAATATAAAATATTCCCTGCCCTCAAAGATTTAATGCTAAAGGAAATATGTGTAATACATCCCTAGATATCTCTTTTGGGGCATGCTCAGCAGGCATCCCAGGCAAACATATGGCCACATGATAGGAAACTTAGAATAGGCCACATGATAAAAAGGTTCTTCCTCCCCCCACAACACCTCAGAAAAATGAATAGATATCAGAGGACATTGATAGATGTGCTCTGACTTGCTCTGATATCTCTAATACCTGGTCTCTTGACCATGATGACTTGGGTGTTTGTAGTTCACACTGATGGAAAAGCTTTTTAATTGATGGTTGAGTCAGAACTCTGAAATACTACAGGGTTGATCATGCTTGCTTAGATTTTATTTTCCTCCCAATTTCAAAAATCAAAAGCAATTCATTGAGTTATTCAAAGGTTTGCATATGAGATACACTTTGCCTCATTCCACCACAAACCATGAGTACATAGTCTCCTAGACAAATAGTGCCCCATGACTAGAAATTTCTTCCTTCTCACCTCCAGTTTCTGGCTTGCCTGGATTCCTTCAGTTCTCAGCTAAAGTCCCACCTTCTTCAATAAAGCATTCTCAGTCCCTAAGTCAAAAGTTTTCTCTCTGAGTTCAGCCCCAACTTATCTTGTCCATATATTATTTGTACAAAGTGGTTCACATGTGGTGTCTCCTCTTAAACTGTGAGTCCCTTGAGAAAAAGGACTGTTTCTTGCCTTTCCTTGTAACTTGCCTGATATGTAATGGGGACTTGATAAATGTAGTTGATTGAATATTTATCCAAAATGAGCTTGAAATACATGAAAACTCCATGATTTTTTAAAAATTAATTTAGATATAGCCAAATTTTCTCCCTTCCCCAGTCTTAAATTTGTGATTTGGGGTTTTTTTTTGAGGTGACAGATTAAATTTATTTCTATTAAATTTCATTAGAATTATGAGGAAATGGTGGCATATTAAGATTCAAAGGTGTCTAGATTTTCTAGAGAACATTCCAAGAAAACCTCCAAAAATGCACCAGAAAGAAGATTGATAAAGAAAATCAACAAGGAAACAGCTGTAAACTTCATTTAGTCCAGGAATGCACAAAGAGATTGCCAGAATCCACTGGAATCTTAGAACAGAAGAGAACCTGAGTAGAAGGGAACCAAAGTCTAGACCTAGAGAAGGAAACAAGACCGCAATCCAGGTAACACAGTGTCTATCAGCACCTAAGTAATCTGTGTGCTTAGGCAGACTTTTGGGCAGACCAGAAAGAACAGCAGCAGATGTCTAGATCAACTGAGCATCTCAGTACCCTTTGACCTGGCAATACCAACAGAGATACAGAAGGAGATGGGACTAAAGTAGCTACCAGTGGCCAAGAAGTTCCAAAGAAGGAATAAGAAAGCTAGTGGCCAGCTGGATTAACCCTTAAGCAGTAATGTTGGAAACACAGTCCCCAGCTAACCAATGCCCAAGACACAACAGGAGAAAGTGTCACAATAGCTCCTAAGATGCAAAGCACCTAGAATCCCCAGTAAGAAACAGAAACAAATTCTAGTTCAGAATTATCAAAAGAAGCAGAGAAAGAGCTAAGGTCAAAACCTAACCACCAGAAGACAGAGTCAAAACTCAGGAACTCCTAAAAAAGGTGACATCTACCACTACTCATCTGGGGCATACAGGGTCTGCATATACCTAATACAGAGACTGGAGCTGGAGAAATGAGTAAAGAAAAGTACAAGCATATTAAAGAAATACCATGGATAGAAAAAAGCCCGGGAGGGGGGGGGATAAAAAATTAACTCCATGAGTTCAATTAGATCTTCAGAAAAAAAGAATGCCCTAGCCACAAGAATTCCAAGAGTACTTAGAAAAAATTAAACAAAAAAAAATTTTAAATATATTGTTCAAGGAAAGATCATCTAGGAAGGTAAGGATGCCAAGGAGAATTAAGAGATTAGATGATGGTAAGACTTACCCAAGAATTGAATTTCTTGTAACTTAGAATGGACCAAATAAAAAGTAATAGCTCTATAAAAACAAGAAAAAACATTAAAACAAAATTTTAAAAAATTAACTGATCTAGAAAATATATCAAAGAGAGAACATTCTAGATGACCTGAAAACAATGACCAAAAAAAGGAAGGGGGGAGGGCAAGGATTGGATACCACATCTCAAGAAATCAAAACTGCCCAAACCTATTAGAACAAAAGGGAAAAATTAAAAAAATGCAAGTCACCAGTCATCTCCTGGTGGTAATTCCAAAATGGAATCTCCCAGGAGCATCACAAATAAAATCCAAACTTTCTAATCTAGGTCAAAGAAAGACTACTACAAACAACCAAAAAAAAAAAAGTTCAAGTACCAAGGAGTCATAGCATCACACAAGACTAGCAGCTGCCATTTGAAAGGAGTAGAAAGGTTATAGCACAATATTCCAAAAGTCAAATAAAGGTTTACAATAAAAAATAATAGACACAGTAAAAATGAAAATAATCTTACAAAAGAAAAATTAATTTTTAATAAATAGAATATTACAAACATTCCTAATAAAAAAATCTCGGACTAAGTATAATCTTCAAAATGCAAGTACATGAGTCAAGAAGCAAAGTAGATGTTTTCAATCAATTTAAAAGAACTACATAATAAAGAAGAATTGTTACATTTTAATGGGAGAGGGGGGAAACAAGTGCATTCATAAAGCCTCAATGTCTTCAAAGAAAAGAATGTAAATAAGGTAAGCATGTGTGTGGTTCTATTTTCTTTTGATGGTCTTTAAAAAAAGGAGATGGGAGAAATAGGAAAAATGGGGGGGATAGAAAATGAAAAAAAAAAATAAAAGGCAAATAAAAGAAGAGAATTTCCTAAGTAATAGGAGTATGTGAAATGGATATTACATTAACACATAGGAAGAGCTGGGAGATTGGGCATCCTATGAACCTTATTTTCATTTAAACCAGACAAATCATTGATATTAAACAAAATATTTCTCTTTCAGTACTTTCTTCTTCTCTGGAAAAGAGAGGAAATCATACAAGAGAACAGAAAGGAAGAAAGTGAACAGTTAACAGTCATAACTGTAAATATAAATAAGTCCATTCATAAAACAGAAAAAGATTTGAAAATAGACCAAGATATACAATCCAATAATATGTTGCTTGCAAAAAATACACCTGAAACTTAAATATTCACACAAAGCTAAAATTAGAGACCAGAGTAAAATCCATTTTGCCATAGGTGAACTCAAAAAAGCAGGGGTAGCCATGCTGATTTCAGAGAAGACAGTAGTAAAAATAGATAGAATTAAAAAAGCTAAGCAGGGAAATTATATTATTCTTAAAAGCACCAAAGAAAATAAACTAACTCCAATATGTAATATAGATAACAAATCTAAATACCTTAAAGAAAAATTAATCAATTTTCATAGAAAAACTATAAGGGGGAAGGGTGTCTTTAATGTATTCTTTTTAGTCCTAGACAAATCTAAAAAAGAATAAATAAGAAAGTAATAGAGTCTAAAAATCAAAGATAATAGATCTCTGAAGTTACTAAAAGAGAACAAGGAGGAATTCATGTATTTCTCAGCTGTGTATGACACTTTTATTTGAACTGATCATGCAATGGAACATAAAAGGCTCAGAAGCCAAAGCATAAAATATGGAATCTAATTAAATTTTATCTTATTAAATTTGATCCGTGATTCTGGACTTTGGAGAATTTTTTGCATCCTAATTCTGTCATCCAATACCTTAATCTTTTTTATTTAGGTTTTTTTTTTGCAAGGCAATGGGGTTAAGTGGCTTGCCCAAGGCCACACAGCTAGGTAATCATTAAGTGTCTGAGGTCGGATTTGAACTCAGGTCCTCCTGACTCCAGGGCCGGTGCTCTATCCACTGCGTGCCACCTAGATACCCCAATACTTTAATCTTAATAGGGAACAAATAAAAAAATCAGTAAATTTTTTCACTAAGGGCAAGATGGATATGTGTTCTAAGTATATCCAGCAATGAAGCCTGATCTCGAACCAAATTCTCCATTACTTATGGGACAAAGTTACTATACAATTTTAAGGGAAAGAACTCAGCAATGCATACCAATAGGTTTCAGGATAACTTCGACTATGAGTAAAATTTGAGGCAAATAATAAGAAGACTAAACTTTCATGACAACAATAAAAGTAACAAGCCATTCCATGGATATGTCATAACTCAACTGACATTTCTATGGAAAGTAATGGATGTTAGCAAAGAGGTAAACATAGTTACTTTTGTTTTCTTGGGTCTGTCCAGCCCCAAGTGGTATTCCTAGAGTTTCTTTTTTTTGTGTTACTTTTTTCTTTTTTGATAACTCTTCAGAGTACTTGCTTAATAATTCAATAAATAAACAGAAAAGCTCTACACCTGAAATTTGCTACCTGGCCACATACAAAGAATGTATTGTTGAGACATTCTTAGAATTTTATATTTATTATCAGAATTTTATTTATATTTATTATCAAAATATTGCCTTCATTATATAGTCTCACCATAACCTCATCTGAGATATATAGAATGAGTAAGTACTTATTCAGAGTCTTCTATGTACTAAAGCACAATGCTAAGTGCTTTACAAATATTGTCGTTTATTGAAAGATCATTTGACTCCTCTTCAGAAACTATCTTAGAAGGCAGTAGTGTTGAGAAGCACTAAAGTTCTTATAACCCAGGTCTCTAAAGTGGCCCTCTGAGCCATTACCATCATCAACATATCTTGAGGTTTGGACTTTTTAAGAAACTTCTCAGCTGAAAGAAAGGAAACAAGTAACAAGAGGAAGAGTAAAACAGAAGCTAAGAAAGAGAAAAAAAATGGCAAATCACTTTGGTATCTTTCCCATTTGTTTATGACAAGAATTTGTGAAGTATTGAAAACTGTACCAGATGGGGATACACAGAGAAAATAAATCAGTCCCTCTTCTCAAGGAGTTTGCTTTCTATTGCTGGGGTCAGGGAATAAGAAGGGCACAAGATCAACACATATAAGTACAAAATTTATAAAAAGGTTATTATATATATATATATATATATATATAATATATAAAGTTTATATCAAGATTATTTCCCATTGGGGAGGACACTAGACACCAGGGAGATTGGGATAAATCTCATGTGGGAGGTCAATAACAAATATGCAAATACATTTTTTTAAAAAGAGGGAGGGAAAAAAAACAAAAAAAAAAAGAAATATAGGGGCAGCTAAGTGCCGGGGTGGATAGAGCACCGGCCCTGGAGTCAGGAGGACCTGAGTTCAAATCTGACCTCAGACACTTAATGATTACCTAGCTGTGTGGCCTTGGGCAAGCCACTTAACCCCATTGCCTTGCCAAAATAAAAAAAGAGGAAGGGGGACAAGATAATTGTCACTTAAAACAAGTATTATGACTCTTGATAATCACGGGAATTAAGGGAACAGGATTCCCTCAAATGTGAAAAACTGGCAGTAACCCCAAATCTTTATTTTTAATCATTCTGATCATATTTATTTAATACAAATAAAACAACGCACTGCACCCATTTAAAAAAGTTGCAGTATGACAGAGATTAGTACCGCCCACTGTGTGGAGTCTTCAAGTCCTGGGTGTAGCTACAGCAACTTTTTCACACATTTCCCACTCCCAAGAAAAGCCCACAAGATACAAAGATCACCTTCACAGAAAATCACGTGATGGGGTCTAGCAGGTAGAGAGACAATCCCAATAAAGTGGAGAGCCCTTGCTTTTTTAGAGCACTGAAACTTTCAACAAATTTACACTGTTAATGTATGTATACTTTAGATAGTAAATTATAATCTAAGTTAATAATATATAGTGATTATGTATTTATCACTTACTAATTTTTGTGTTTTCTTTACATCCACAGGTCTTTGCAATTTTCTCTACCAAAGTCCAAATCTCCAACTAATTATCAATGGCCAATCCAGTAATAACCAAAACCACGAATGTGAAATCCATGAATATCTAGGGAGATTATAAACTTAAATTATTTATCGTTCCCACACCAAAAAAAAAAAAAGTGACTGTCAATTCCCCTGACAAGCCTTTCAGTTAACCAAGGCATCATACAAAGAACAAGATCTATTTGCACAATCACAAACGCAGAAAGGTTTTATAATTGAAGATATAAGGATTAACTAGAATTCCTTTCCTCTTTTAATAAGCCTTCTCCTTTGAGTATTTCACATTCACAGTTCCTATGACTGACAGAATTTCCCTGATAAAGACCTGAGTGCCCTACTCACTGTCCATTGTGGTTGCTATAAATTCTAACTCCTACAATCCAATCTCTCTAGGTCATGGTTCTCAGGGTCTCTTTCTGGCTCATGTGTGCCTCTGTGTGTCTCTAATCCATCTAACCATCTGGCACTCTTCAACCTTTTTTGGAATGGCCAGTATATATATACATATATATATATATATATATATGTATATATATATATGCCTTATTCTTTTTTTTCTTTTTTTTTTTTTGTTGTCTCGCTGTTCTCCATCTGACTGAAGAGTTCTCCACTCGGTTTGAATTGTTAAAATTTCAGTGTGAGCATTTACACCTTGGAAGTCGTAATTAACACAAGTCACAGCTTGATTTTATGGTTTTGTTGATTGTTTGGACTTAAGAAAGTGATGGGGGGGAAAATGTCAATAAAACAGATTAAACTTAAAAGTAGTGTACTACAGTCATTGTTTATTTGTTTCAGAGAACCAGTTTTTAAACATCAGCCCATTTCTGTTCCTATCTCTGGTTCATGCAACCTGGCTGATATGTCTTTCTGGAATTCTCTTCTTTGCTTGACTCAGTTTACCACCTTCATCTTCCTTTTGTGCCTGCCTAGCAAAGTGACACAAATTACTTCACATTTCTATTACACATACACCCCAGGATTCTTTGTACTTGGGATGGTTAGAGGGGAAATGCAGACAGACAGACAGAGAAAGAGAAAGGGGGAAGGAAGACATAGGGGAGAGAGGGATAGTGGGAGGGAAGGAGGGGGAGAGGGGAAAGTAAAGAGAAAAGGAGAGGAAGGGAGGAAGAACATATAATACATATACACTAAATCTATTTGCTACAGTGAAACAGATGAGATTTCTGACACACCCCATTCTTTAGGAACTATCTTAAGATCCCAACACAGCAGTGGTAAACTGAGTCAAGCAAAGAAGAGAATCCAGACTTGTCCAGGTCACTTAGGGAATAAGTATCTAAGATCACATTTGAATACAGGTCTTCCTGCCTCCAGGTCCAGCACTCTTATTATGCCACCTAGCTGTCCCTTCAGGGAATTTCCCTTTATTTAAAAATCTGAGCAGGGGCGGCTAGGTGGCGCAGTGGATAGAGCACCTGCCACTCAGGAGTACCTGAGTTCAAATCCGACCTCAGACACTTAATAATTACCTAGCTGTGTGGCCTTGGGCAAGCCACTTAACCCCATTGCCTTGCAAAAAAATCAAAATTAAAAAAAAATTTTAAAAAAAATAAAAATCTGAGCAAAGACTGAATGACCATTTATCAGTTGTTAAAAACCAGTAGTTCCCAATTTTTTTTGTTCCATGAACCTATTTCAACAAAAATGACAACAAAATGTTTGTGAATCTCCAGGGTAGTTTGATATGTTTCTCATAATAATATTCATTAAATGTTTACAATAACTACAATGATAATTTTTGCCCCAAAACATAACAATTAAATTTTATATTATATAATTTTAATTATGAAATATAAAATTTTTATTCTACCTATGAATTTTTAAACTCTTAAGTAAAAAAATGTTAAAAGTATGCTCTTCTTTCCCTTTCTAATTAAAAAATCATTATGAATATTTTATGTGGGACATTCTGTAAGAAATAAAAATAATACAGGAAAACCACATAGGCTTACTATTATCTGTAACCTCATAATAAATTTCTTTATTTTTTAAAATTTTGTTGAATATAATAATATTTTAATGAAAAATAATTAAATTTATTTTAATGAAAAAATACAACCGGGAAGATGTGTGACATAATAGAATACATTGCTTTTTTGTTCAATCATTTTCAGTAATGTTCAATTCTTTGTGACCCCATTTGGGTTTTCTTGTCAAAGATACTGTCAGAGTGATTTGCCAGATGAAGAAATTGAGGCTAAGAGGGTTAAGTGATTTGCATAGGATTACACAGCAAGTAAGTGTCTGAGGCTAGATTTGAACTCAAAGATGAGTTTTCTTGACTCCAAGCCCAGGACTCTATCCACAGTGCCACTTAGTTGTCCCATGATATAATAATCATAAATAAGTTAATTTTGATGCTGAATTTTCTTTATTTGAATAAAGATTTTCAATATTTGGCTCAACACCAGAAGCAATCTTAAATCTTGTTCTGCATTTTTTTTACTTTTTGATTCAAAACAATAACATGAAAATGCTCATTTACAACAAATATACGGTAGAAAAGGTAGAAAAATGTGCAAGTTTATGCTAAAAGATGGAAATTTATTTTTTGTTTTTAACTCACCTGCCCTATTCAATCTATGAAAATGAATGACTATGATATAAAATGTCTTCTTTTCTACTGGCTAATGTGAAGCAATATGTTAAATGACAAATGTACTTAAGATGCAATTGCATGTATTGCTTCATTTTTAACATTGTTATAAATAAACTAACTTTTGTGAGGAAAGAATCTCTTCCAATTTGACTCACTTCTCTTCTACAACTGGTACACTGGCTATATTCTCACAAAAATTCTAGTGAACACTGGTCCAGTGATACCAACCAGTTCATTTGAAATGCCACCAGAAAGATACTTAAATCAGAAAAGAGCACTAATACTACAATAAGAGGCAATATAAGATTTATTTTTGCTGCACTTTTTGATGTGGTCTTGATGCAGAGAAACGTGGTCATGGGAGTGATGAGATCAGTTGGAGACAAACTTTATAAATCTTTTATTTTCATTGTAAAGGGAATCTTCCTTGTCCTTCCACACCTGAGGGCCTGACCTTCAACCTGATTTGGATTGCATTGTTTTTCTGGTGGGGCAGCCAGGGAGCACAGGCCCTGGAAGACACCCAAAAGAGACCCCTTCCCAAAAGGCAAAATCTCCAAAGAGGGACTTGGATCACTCCCAGGTCACCCCCTCCCATGGACTCTGGGAGAGAATTTAAGGGGATCCGTTGGAGGGGCTTAGTCTCTTTTATCTTCCAGTCTGCAGCTGAACCCTGACCAGCTGGACTGGCCATCAATCAGCAATCCACATGGTCTTCTCTTTAAACACTTTTTAACTTTTCTATTACTTTCTCTTTTTAACTTTTCTATTACTTTTTTTTTTTAGTTTTTGCAAGGCAGTGGGGTTAAGTGGCTTGAGCAAGACCACAGGACTAGGTAATTATTAAGTGTCTGAGGTCGGATTTGAACTCAAGTACTCCTGACTCCAGGACTGGTGCTCTATCCACTGCACCACCTAGCTGCCCCTATTACTTTCTTAATATGCTGTAACTTCCTTTTATAAATCTCTATTTTCAGCAAGCATCATTAAACAATCAAAATACTGAAACAGAATATTGCAAAAATAAAGTTCTTATAAGAAGATAAATGAGAAGAAACTTCTAGCTCCTTGCAAAGGTGAGGATCTGTGGCTATTTAAAATAACATAAATAAAATTATTTCAATATAAAAAATATATAAATCTCTATTTTCTTTCCAAAACCTGTATTACTGAGTCTGAGTTGCAATTCATAGCTGGGCAGAACTGAACTCAAGAAACAAATCATCAGTGACAGTCTGTTATGGTTTAAAGATACATATGAGGGGCGGCTAGGTGGTGCAATGAATAGAGCACCGAACTTGGAGTCAGGAGTACCTGGGTTCAAATCCGACCTCAGACATTAATAATTACCTAGCCATGTGGCCCCTGGGCAAGCCACTTAACCCCATTGCCTTGAAAAAGTCTAAAAAAAAAAAAAAAGATACACATGGTCAGCAGTTATGGTTTTCAAACAGCCTGAAATTTGTGCCACAAGAACACAAACATTTATAACATCTTGATCATGTGATTACACAGTGGATGAGATGTAGAATTAAAGAAGAGAACTATTCTGATACAATGTATAGAACACAGATGAGAATAAGTGCATGCATAGGATATATTTTTGAATCAGTTTGTGTCAAATGTTGAATTCTTGTGGTGGTTTGGAAATAATTTGATGACAGGTTAAGAATTTGCACAAACATATTGAGCTTGGTCAGAAACAGATGATATAATCAAGGAACAAATACCAAAATCATTTTGCGGATGATCATAATGATTTCAAAATCACTATAGAAACAAATTTATAAAGCTTTACACATGCACATTATCATAGAGAAAAATATATCCATTACAAAAATTTGGCATTTATTTGCTGTTTAAAACTCATTTAAAGAATTTTTAGCCCAAACTCCATGATCCTTCCTACAAACTCATGAATCATTAATGGGAACAATTATTTAAGAAGTATTCTTCAATTTGGAATGGTCTTGATTACTCTGGGGTTACTTTCCAAGTCTAAGTTTCTGTGATACTCAAACAGTCCTTTCAACAGGCAAAATTCTCTTGCTGATTAATATCAATTTACTTATTCAGCCTTAAGATCTCTGTTGACTCCAAACTCACAAGCTCCATCTACCTATTGGATATCTTACACTGGATGTGCCATAGATATCGTGTTCAAAACAGAACTCATTATTTCTCTTCCTAATTTCTCTAACCATTCTTGCAATCATTCAGGTTACAATCTAGGTGCCATCCTCTACTCCTCACACCTTCACCCCCTGCACCTCCAGAAGTAAATATAAATTACTATTTTTTGGTGTTTAAGACCCTTCAAAAATCAGTCCCCCCTTCCCCCCCACCACACACACACTCATATTTCCAATCTTCTTTTTTTGTTTGTTTAGATCTGACTTTCTTTGTGTTTAAAGTGTTTTGTAATTGTTTTCATAAAAATTCCTGTTTGTTTTGGTAGGTATACTCAAAAGTATTTTATATTATTGACAGTTATTTTTAAATAGAATTTCTTTCCCAGATCTTACTGCTGGATTTTGTGGGTAGTATATAGAAATGTTGATGATTTATGTGTACTTATGTGTTTATTAAAATCTAGTGCAGTATCTAGTCCTTAAAGATTTTTAAATGGGTATTGGTTATCATCTGGGCTTCTTCCCAAGTCAAGCCTTGTGTTTTGCTTTTGCTTTTTTACTTAAATGCATTTCTAATCTTCTTCCTCCTTATATTCCACTACATATTCTGTGATCCAGTAACTGATTTCTTTGCTATTCCTCAAACAAAATGCTTTTTCTTCCAAATTCAAGCATTTTCGCTGGCTTTACCCCATCCATGGAATGTTTTCCCTCCTCATCTCTGCCTTTAGCTTCCTTCAAGTCTTAGCTAAATTTCTACAGGAAATCTTTTTCAGATCCATCTTAATTCTAACACCTTCTTCTACTGATTTTCTCCAATTAATCCTGCACATAGCTCATTTGTACATAGCTATTTACATGTTGCTTCTTTTCCCCACAACCTGACACCATTAGCCTGTGAGATCCTTAATCTTTTCCTTTTCTTTGTCTCCCAATACTTAGTACAGAAATTGGTACATAGTAGGCACTTAATACATATTTATTGACTGGCCAATTTATCATAAAAATTATGTTAATCAATTGTCATGTACAAACATTTTTATTTGTTATTTCTTTTTAGTGATTATATTAAAACAACTATTTTTTTCGATCCATCCTTTTTTATCGACCCTTTATGCAATGTACAATTCATTGTGGCAAAAATCTCTTTGGGGGGAAGGGAAAGGTCCCTGGTTTTGTGTTCCAGTATATTGTTTTCTTCATGAATTTGTATATCCAAAACGTTTAAGGATTGGCTGTTATCCACAAATTCCCAAAATTCCTTCAGATACCAAAATAGTCATCTTTTTTTCTTTGAGAAATAAGTACATTTTCACATAAACAGGATTATTATAAAAATATTCAGCTGTGAAAGACTTAGCTACTCTAATCAATACAATGCTGCAAGAGAATTCAAAGGATTCACCTCCATACATAAAATTGATAAACTCATAGTAAAGACTGAAGCATACATTCTCTCATTTTATTTTTCTTGCTTTTTTTATCTTTTGCAACATGGATGATATGACAGCATGTTTTGCATGTCTTCACAATGATATCAGTTATATATCATAACTATTTGTCTTCTCAGTGGGTGATGGAGGGCTGGATGTAGGGAAAGAATTTGGAGCTCAAAATTTTTGTTTAAATAAAGTATATATAAAGTATATAAAAATATGTACATGTTGCTTGGGTGGCTGATTTGGAGGTGAAATTCAGTTTCCTATAATTATATATTTTTACATATACATATAAAATAAAATGATATATACATATGCATATGTACATAAATATATATATGAAATTTTCCAACTATTTCTTGCTACTCTTCAACAAAAGAAAACAGTTTTATATAGATATGCATCAATGTTCTTGAACTAGTTAATGCGATATTCTTTTTAGCTGGTTGAAAAAATTATGTCTCATGGGGTGGCTAGGTGGTACAGTGGATAAAGCACCTGCCCTGGAGTCAGGAGTACCTGGGTTCAAATCCAGTCTCAGACACTTAATAATTACCTAGCTGTGTGGCCTTGGGCAAGCCACTTAACCCCATTTGCCCTGCAAAAACCTAAAAAAAATTATGTCTCTGTCATTCATAATCTTAGAGTTCTATGAGAATTTTTCTAGGGTTCTTTCCTTTTGGCATACCATAAAAACTATCAATTTGCATGATTTCTTTTCACTTTACTATTTCTAGAAATTTTCTTCTTTAATTTTCTAAAATATATAGGTCAGGGGGCAGCTAGGTGGTGCAGTGGATAAAACACCAGCCCTGGAGTCAGCAATACCTGGGTTCAAATCCGGGTCTCAGACACTTAATAATTACCTAGCTGTATGGACTTGGGCAAGCCACTTAACCCCGTTTGCCTTGCAAAAAAATAAATAAATAAATAAATTAAAATATATAGGTCAGGCAATTCTTTTTCATAATGTTTTTTAGTCCTGTAAATAACTTACTTTATTACTTATTTCCATTTATTGTCAATGACCTTTGGATCACTAAGCTTCTAAGAATTCTTCCATATGAGTAGGCATTTTAGTTGTTCTGTTATTTTCTCTGTTGTTTCTATCAATGTAACCTCTATAATAGTGCTATATTTCCCAGCGAACCCACTGTTTTATTCAAAGGTTCATCAACATCTTCTCTTATTCCTCCCTTACAAATATAATAGCTTCCTTTCTATCTTTCTTTTCTTTTTGCAAGACAATAGGGTTAAGTTTTCCTTATTTTTCCTCCATCATTTTTATTTGATTTTTTTAAATTTTTTTTTAAGTTCTTTCAAGAACTCTTTTTTGGGGCTTGTAACCATTTGATGTTACTCTTTGGGGGTAAGAATGGCTTTTTTAACCTTATTATCTCTAAATATGGAACCAGATCTTCCTTCATACTAAAATAACTATCCATGGTCAGATTCACTTTCCTTTGGTTACTCATTTTTATTTTGTTTTGTTTTGTTCTTAGCAGCTTATTATAATATGTTTTAATTCCAAATTGTGTATAATGATGTAATAGGCCTTGGGTCCTCATGATATTTTCTGAATTCTGTCCAAGGGTTCAACCTCAGGAATTCCTCCTCTAAAGCACAGTTAGGGCTCCTAGCCTCTCTATCCCCAAAAACTGTTCTTGCTCCCTGCAATATCATATTCACACACCTGTGCTTGCCCGCTGCTCAAAAGTCACAACCCAAAATCACTTCTGATCAACACCTCTTGGTCAGATGTCCAGAACTGTAGAGGTCTTTCAATCTTATTCCCCCCCCAAAACACCCCACTCAACCTTCTGCTATTCTTTATGATGTAAAAATTCCAGGATTAGGAAGTAAAAATTTGTGAGGTAAAATTTCTTGAGACAATGAATGACATGAAAGCTGAGGTGAAATCTCTTAAAACCTAATCTGTTTCCCAACAGAGCTACCCTCAGGGTCTACTTGTTGATTCAGATATCTATACTTCACTCAGGCTAAACCTCATCCCTGAGAGGTCCTGTCTTTTCTGAGGTCCTCTAAGTTGTCTTAGGAGGACATCTGTTTTATCTCCTTACTTTTGCTGCTCTATGTTCATTTTGTAGTAATATTTTGTCTGTTAATGAAGGAAATCTGGAGAGCCTGAAAATTTCAGACCTACTCCTCCATCTTTCCAGTTCATTTTCAATGAAATATGAGGCAATGTTCTCAGATGATAAAACAGAGGCATGGATGCCACGAGAGTCTTTTAGGAAATACAAGAAGATTCATAACAGTGAGAGTATTGAGTAATATATCAATTATGAGATTAGAATATTTGTCTTACTGGAATGAGGGCCCAATTGATATTAGAACACATAAATCTGTAGTGACCACAGTGTGGTTTCATGATTCCTACCAACACAGTTCAACAACATATGAATGAGAGAAAAGGTGGCAGATGATGAAAAGCAATCCAAGGTTGGAGTTTGGCAAGGCATGATCAGAATAGGGCAAGAGGCTGAATCAGAATAAAAGATAATATAGATTACAGTTGGTTCATCAATGGGTCTAGACAGGGAAGAGAGGAGAGTAGTCAGTAGGGGTGATAGCCTGGAGAAGAACTGAAGAGGGAAGGGATTGAAGGTCCAGATGAGGATGAAAAACATTAGGGATCATAAGGCAAAGGGAAAGAAGGAATCAAAAATTTATAATAAATAAAGAAATGTGGAAATGAAGTACTTTTAGTTATTGGCAAAGTTAAAAGTATGAGATATATATATATATATATATATATATATATAGCCAAGATGGAATGAAGGACTAGGGTCATGGAATTGAGTAGATAGAGGAACTGACAAAGCAAGACATTTGAAGGATTATCAATATGTATGTTAAAATCTCCTAGTAGAAGGGCAGGACATGGAATGGAGAGGAGGGAGGAATCTGTGAGCCAAGCTCTGATCTAATTAAAAGAGAATATACTAGGGAGAGGGACAGCACTAATACTGGAGTCAAGAGAAAGTGAATTCAGGACACTTATTTGTTGTGTGACCATGGGCAAGTCACTTAATCCTCACTGCCTCAGAGAGAGAGAGAGAGAGAGAGAGAGAGAGAGAGAGAGAGAGAGCATATACAGAGACAACACAACTTAAAATTAAAACCTGATTAGGGTAATAAAGAACTAAAAATAAAATAAAATCTGATATTGATAAGGTGTTAAAAATGAAATGAAATAAAAATAAAAATGAGTAAGCAAAGAAAAAAGAATCTGACCATAGATAGCCATTGTGTGTAAAATATACTATACCACCAGAATAGGAATTGAATAATAAATTTTGATAGCATGAACTTCAAAGAAATGGGTGTTTAAGAAAGAGGCAATGAGAAAAGAGTATTTTATTTTTTTATAAAAGAAAGATTTTATTTATTTTGAATTTTACAATTTTTCCCCTAATCTTGCTTCCCTCCCCCCACCCCCACCCCCATAGAAGGCAGTTTATTAGTCTTTACATTGTTTTCATGGTACACATTTATCTAAGTTGAATGTGATGAGAGAGAAATCATATCCTAAAGGAAGAAAAATAAAGTATGAGATAGCAAAATAACATAATAAGATAAAGGTTTGGGTTTGGTTTTGTTTTTTTTTTTTTTTTGCAAGGCAATGGGGTTAAGTTGCTTGCCCAAGGCCACACAGCTAGGTAATTATTAAGTGTCTGAGGTCAGATTTGAACTCAGGTACTCCTGACTCCAGGGCTGTTGCTCTATCCACTGTACCACTTAGCCACCCCCCAAGGTAAAGGTTTTTTGAGGGAAAGAGTATTTTAACTGTCCCACCAAGATCAATAATTCAAGAAGTGGGGAGAGAAAATATAGTCAGAACTGGAAGGGATGTTGAGTATTAGGAAAATGTTATTGCTAGGAGAGAACTATGCCTTAGTGAGGACTAGAAAATGGAAGGAATGAGAAAGAAACAGGTTTAAGACAAAATTTGTTCATCATAGAATTAGGACAGTAAGGGGGTAGAAATGTGGGGCTCAGGTAAGATGAGGAAGTATTGAGAATGGGAAAGAGTTTGTGCATCATCTTCCAGGAATTTATTAATGACTTAGACGGAGTGAATATACGAGGAGCATGCTAATCACTGAAAAGGAAGCAAGGGTAGAGTATCATTGGTAGAAGTTCATTGACCAAGGCATGAGATTATAATGCTCAAGGTCATCTCTTGAGGTTAAATCTCTTATCAAGTGATAATATTATGACTGTGAAGTCCAAAATCTTATATTCTTTTCTCCAAAACACACTTTACTTTTGAATATTTCTCTTGTTTTCAAAGACATTATCCTTCCAACTACCCAGATTCCCAACCTTAGAGTCATTTCCCAAATCACTTTTTCCTTACCCCCATATCTAATAATTTGTCTTGATGATTCTTCCCCAATAGCATCTCTTATGTTTAACCTCTCATTTGGCCACAACCCTCTTGCTTGGACAAATTTAATGTCTTTCTAATTGATCTCCCCAACCCTTTCTTTTACACAAAAAATTTTTGAGTGATTTTTGTTGATATAAATTTATTTAAATATTAGAAAACTATTCTTTATGAAAACCTGAAAGTTAAACCCCAAGGCAATGGAAAGACATGTAATTAAGTAATTAAAGTAGATTATATTATGTTCCCATGAGGATCTATATGCAATTCAAGTGGCATAAGGGATCTCACTGAAGAAATACAGGATAGGATTCAGCTATGATGATTAATGCCTATAATTCCTCCTTTTGAGAATGATGAATCCCTTGAGTTCTAGAGTCATTGATGTAGAAGGAGTAAAATATGATCAGATATTCACATTAAATCTGACAGCAATATGTTGGGGAGTTTCTGGGATGCTTAAACTGAGGGGAATTTACCCAACTTGGAAATAGAGGAAATCAAAGTTTCTATGCTAATCATTAGTGAAATCAAGACTATGAATGCTTACTGTAATTCCAACCTAGAAAAGGTGAGAAGAAAAAGAGAGAAAAGGGAAGAAGGAAGGAAGGAAGGAAGGAAGGAAGGAAGGAAGGAAGGAAGGAAGGAAGGAAGGAAGGAAGGGAGGAAGGAAGGGAGGGAGGAAGGAAGGGAGGAAGGAAAAGGAAAATATAGGAATGAAAAAGTACTTGGGACTTGTCTAGTAGCAAGAAAAGGGACAATGTGTACAGCATGATCTTCAGATGAACATCTATGGGAGAGACTAAGAAAACAAATAATATTGTCAATTTTACTTTTTCTCTACCATTGCATAGAGTTGGAAAAACAAATAAATAAAATACAGTTTTTAAAATTTTCTTTTCTCAATATTCTCAGAAAATCTTTTCCAACATTTCTTATGCAATCCTTAACTTCTCATACCAAAAGTTAATTGTTATCATGCTCTAGTTCCTTCTAATTACTAATGGGTTTGATGATGCTAATAGCTTTCTATGACATTCTCATGAAACCATGTGAGGTGCTTCTTGTAATCTCCTTGTTTCTATGCTATATTGGACGTTCATAACTTCATGCAATGACTTTCAGTCACTAGTTGAATATTCAATTCCACTTACTCCCAAGAAGTAAAGCCAGTTCTATTGACTTTTGGAAATTTTTATGCAAAGACTTTGTCCAGGGCTACAATTTATGACAGATTCTAAAATACGAGGTTCAAGTGCTTCACTTTCTTGGCTTGTTTTCTGTTTCATATCTATAACTGTTTCAGGTGTTTCTGAATCAGAAATTTGAACTCAAAGATCTGAATCAAGATACATGACACTCTTGGTATTTGAGTAGAGTAGCAAAAGGAAACATATCCCTTGACCCATGACATATTCAAATCCTTTAGGGTAGGAGATCATTTGACTATGCATGCAACTAGGAGATGTTTACATCATGCAGAGTGTGTGGTCTTAGGATTGAAACAGCTAGCTGTATATCAGCTGAGCCAGGCTTGCTGTCTCTCTAGCTCCCTGGTGTAGGAGCTGAAGAAGACTCCTTTCCTAATGGTCTGCATTAGTCTGCCAATCTGCGAAAAGAAAAAAATCACAGGTTCTTAGCATATTTAGCTCTCAGAGACTTTTTTAATGGATTCTACAGTGTGATGAGATGCCCTAATGAACAAACTATATGGGCCAAGCCTCTTGGGATTGTTTAGAAATGGTTTCTGAGTGAAGAGGAAAACAACCCTGCAATGATGAGTCTCTATTAAAAAAAAAAAAGCCTAGGAACAACAGCATCC